>NC_063196.1:31026635-31048324 GCF_017589495.1 Alosa alosa | reverse complement strand
TCTGAAGGCTTAAACAGAGCCCAGCCAAACACTCCAATAAAATTTGTATCAACTTTGAGGGACAGCTATGACCATGCAGGATTATCCAGACCAAACGTGACGATTTTGCTACATACTATTCCTATTTATGTACCACCATGCAAAATTTGAGCCTCCTACATGGTTTAGTTCTTTAAGTGCTGTGGGCTTGTGAACTTTGACAAAAAAGAGGCTGACAAAAATCGACGCCCCTCCCCTGTAAAACTGGCTGTATCATGGAAAGTATTGATCTTACATAAGAGTAATTTTACAGTGTGTCTCCTGGGTAACATAGGTACACCTGGTAATTTTTTCAGAATTTTTTGAGACCTAAGTGCGTGGGCCCTGGTTGAACTGATGTGGAATGACCCTGTTTGTTGTTTACACTTATTACATAAGGGGGAAATGTTAGGGTATATGGCATGGAGCCTGGCTTTAGAGTAATGGAGCCTGTGGACTACTTTAAACTGTATTAAGGAATGTCTGGAGTTTATAGAGGTGCTATGAATTCTTTCCAGAATTCCCTCCCAAACCGTTCCTGAAATCTCCATATTAAGTTCCTGCTCCCAATCATTCTTCAACTTATCAGTGGACACTCCTTCATGGGCCAATAGGATACCATACAGGGTGGAAACTGTGCCTCTGCTCCCTGGTACAAGACGTCTAAGACTATCAAATGTGTTGTGTTTGGGCGTGTGTTCGTATTGTGGTATATGAGTCCTGATATAATGCCTGATCTGGAGGAACCTGAATAAGTGTGTGGACGGTAAGTCATATGTCTGTTGGAGATTTTGAAATGACATTAGGTTTCCTTCAAGGTACAGGTCCTGTATGAACAAAATATTTTTGGCTTTCCAGATGGAAAAGGCTGGATCCATCAAAGCAGGGGGGAAAGCATGATTGTGACAGATTGTACTGTCTATGTAGACTAAGGGCAAATCAAGAAAAGATTTAATTTGTTTCCAAATTATTAAGGAGTGAAGTATAATTGGATTTTTTATATAGAGAGGTATCTTTATTTTTGCAGGGTTATTAAGGAGTGCTGGGAGGGAGGTGGCACCACATGCAGATATTTCTATCTGAAGCCAAGAGGGCACATCTTTTTGATTGTAGTGGGCTGTCGGGAAACCTTTACGCCAGTGAAGTATTGCATTCAGATTGGCGGCCCAGTAGTAAAGCTTAAAGTAAGGTAAACCAAAGCCTCCCTCCGCTCTACACTTAAACAGGTGTTTTTTGGATATTCTGGCTAGTTTATTGTTCCATAAAAAGGAGGATATGATAGAGTCCAGCTTTCTGAAGTAATAGAGGGGAATAAAGACAGGGATACTCTGGAAAATGTATAAAAATCTAGGAAGGACAACCATTTTTATAGCGTTGATGCGCCCGACCATAGAAATGGGCAGTGTGTTCCAAAATGGAATATTCTGTTTCAATTGTTGTATTTTGGATTCCGAGTTACTGTTGAGGAGTTTTCCATGCTCCCGCGTCGCAATGATACCCAAAGTTTTGAATTGGTCTCTTGCTAATTTAAATGGAGCGGTTCCCAGAAAGTTTAAGTCCACTCCATCAGATATGGGCATTAGCTCACTCTTTCCCCAATTGATCTTATAGCCAGAAAAACTGCCAAAGGTGTCAATAGTCTGCAATAATGGTGGGATGGATGTTTTGGGGTGTGACAGGAATAGTGTGATGTCGTCTGCAAAAAGGGATATCTTATTCTCGATGCCATGAATTTGACTGGCTAGGGCTTCAATGGCTAGGTTGAATAGATAGGGTGAACACGAACATCCCTGGCGGACGCCCCTGTGAAGACGGAATGGTTGGGAGTAAGTATTGAGGCTTGGGGGTGAGCATAGATCATTTCTATCCATTTAATAAAGTCTGGACCAAAGCCAAAGTATTTCAGGGAAGTCAGCATGTAACTCCATTCAATATAATCAAAAGCCTTTTCGGCATCTAATGCAATTACCACTGATTCCTCCTTTTGTTTATGGTATATAATGTTGAATAGACGACGCAGGTTGAAATATATATGTCTGCCTGGGACAAATCCGGTCTGGTCGGGGTGTATCAAACTGGCTATGTATTTACAGAGTCTGTTGGCCAACACTTTGCTGAGTTTTTGGTAGTTTCCATCTGGAGGAGAGATATGGGACGATATGATGCCATTTCCAAAGGATCCCTGTCCTTTTTAAGGATCAGAGCAATGTTTGCACTGGACAGTGAAGGAGGTAGTTCTGTGGTTTCCCTAGAATGAGTGAACATGCGCAGTAATAGAGGGGCCAGATTAGATGAGTATCTCTTGTAGAATTCAATGGTGAACCCATCGGGGCCGGGGGCTTTATTATTAGGAAATTGAGAAATAGCAGTTTGGATCTCCTCCAGGGTTATGGCAGCATCCATCGCTTTGGCCGCTGCTTCGTCTAATGTGGTGAGTTGGCTATTGTCTGGGAAGTCGTTCATTTTCTGAGAATCAGTAGCATTGACTCTAGACTGGTACATGTCCTCATAAAATGAAGCAAATGCTTTGTTTATCTTGATTGGATCTGTTGTTACGTAACCTTGATGGTCTCTTATTTTATGAATAGCACGTGTAGCCTGCGAGTGTCGCAACTGCCTTGCAAGGAGTCTGTGGGGCTCGTCTCCCAGCTCAAAGTAATTTTGTCGAGTTTTTACAAGTAATTGGCCAACTCTTAGCGAAAGGATAGTGTTATATTCATATTTTAAGTTGGTAATTGTTTCAAGAGTGGCATCATTGGGATTATTTTTATATACAACTTCTTGAAGAGAAAGCTCATGTTCTATGTCTTTGAGTCTCCTGCCTTCCATTCTCCTTTTACTGGAAACATAGGCTATGACATGTCCCCTGATGACAGCCTTTAGCGTTTCCCACAGAATGGAGTCATTGACATCGCCTGTATCATTGTCTGTGATGAAGTGAGAAATCTGTTCTTGTAAGATGTTAGTGAACTGCTCATCTGAAAAGAGCGTGGGGTCAAGGCGCCACTGATTGCGTCTAGCTCTAACCTCCCCAATTTTTAGTACCATGGCCAAAGGGGTATGGTCTGATATCATAATGGGTTGGTATGTTACTGAGTCCACTAATGCTAACAGTTTAGAGTCCATTAAGAAATAGTCAATGCGGGAGTATGATTTATGCACTGGAGAGAAGAAGGAATAGTCCCTTACAGTTGGATGCCTCAGCCTCCATATATCAACTAGATTGAGGTTTCTCAATCAAAGTGTTTAGGGCTTATACAGGAGTTTGATTTTTGGAGGAGTTAGAAAACTGTTTATCTAGAAGAGGATCTAACACACAGTTGAAGTCTCCCCCAATTACAATGTTAGTACTGGAAATGTCTGGAATTGAGTTAAAAACCTTCTGAAAAAAATCAGGGTTGTCAAAATTAGGTGCATACAGATTGACCAGTGTTATAGGGACAGAATTTAGGGTTCCAGCCACTATTACAAACCTACCGTTGGGATCAGAAATGGTAGTGGATTGAATAAAAGGGACATTTTTCCTAATTAGAATCATACCCCCTTTGCTTTAGTTGTGAAATTTGCTTCATATAGTTGATCTACCCAGCTGACCTTAAGTTTCCCTTTAGCGGTGTGCTTTATGTGTGTTTCCTGAAGAAACATTATATCTGCAGAGAGGGACTTCAAATGTGCAAATACTTTAGCACGTTTCACAATATGACCAAGGCCCCTCACATTCCAACTAACCAACTTATAGCCCCTAGCTTGCACCTGAGTTGCAGAAATGTTATGTGCTATTTTCTAAGTATGTAAAGTAAAGTAAACATGCACTGTCACAGAGGAAGCAAAAGTAACATATTAGCTGGCAAAGAAAAAGAAGACCCTATACAATAACCCACCCTCCCATCCCTAGCCAGGACACTACCCAAAGGGTAACTCCAACTGCTAATTCCATACATTTCTAAGTGTCTGAATATGGACATTACTTGGAATTACGCTCAAAAAGAATCCTGCTTGGAGAATACGGGCATCGATCCCGCTACCTCTCGCATGCTAAGCGAGCGCTCTACCATTTGAGCTAATTCCCCTGGGGTCCTTCACATTCTTAAAGACTGACAGCTGGCAGGGACTTTGAGACACTGTATGGCTTATCATGCTGCCATCTACAGTACTGGACAGACAGAAGACTCAATGACCCACCTCTTCATCCATCTGATTTAATTTCAGTCCCTGTGCCCTGACCTTGTGTTCCGTTAATTTGTATGCAAGTGTGCATAAACCTACTATGCAGCAACCCCTAAACAAAGCTCACAAGCAGAAACGGTTGCAGTGGACTCAGGAATACATGAAGACTAATTTTCAAACAGTTTTGTTTACGGATGAGTGCCGTGGGGAGGTGGCGGAGTCATGTTTTGGGCCGGGATCATGGGGAGAGAGCTCCTTCAAAGGTTTAATGGAAATATGTCAAAAACATAATAACATTTATTGAATCAACAGAAATGAGGCTTGTAGTTTTTCATGATAGCATTTAAAGTGAAACAACGGCATTGCAATAAGGGTTATTAAACTTACAATAGATTGCCGACACCTTCCTTGGGCAAAGTTGGGGCTTTGCCTCATGGTCCCTAAAGACATTTGTCGTCCTCCCGGTAATAGGGGTCTCCGGCTAAAAAGCGCATTCATTAACTCTAGAATTTTTTTCTTTGGCTCTTTGGAGAGCCTGAAGAGAATCCATTTACTTAGCAGGACACCCTTCTCGAGTTCCACCTGAACAGAAAAGAAGCCTAATGTCACGGTGAGTTGCACAGTTTTGAAAATGGACGTTAAGGGTTGTTTGGACATGTTTGAGCATGCCTGTAAGCAGCCACTCTGACTAGTCAAAGGCGATTCAAAACTAGTCAGAAAAGTCGATACAGGACCACTCGTCAAAATGTCGGTGTCCACCACTCTAGTTCATCCAAAACAAACCAGAAAAGGGACTCAAAGTGCTAAATACCGGAATTTAACTTTAAGCCTTTAAGCTCTCAGTGGGTAGGCTACAAACTGTTTATTTCTACACGCCTCTGTTCCTGAGAAATCCCAAGCTAAACAGTGGCTAGTTTTCATCAAAATCCCTGTTTCCCCCTCTCTAGAAATGGAGATAAAGCGTATTTTATGAGAGAACGCTGTTTGAGCCTGTCCCTCTTCTGACACTTACCATTGGGGGCTGCCTACAAAACAATAACAGGCCTACCATTTCTACTGCTGTCGGGCAGTTCCTCCTTCTCTTGGTTGGTAACATCTGTGTCGCTATCGCCTTCTTGCAAGCGCGACTCGGCCTATCAGCCACTCCTACTACTGTTGCTACTGACTGCTGTCTCTACATGTGGCACATGTTTGGCACACTGTATGGGTCACTTTTTATATCGGTAATAATACAATGTGTAATCAAGTGACTGGTTAACAGTCATCAGGCCTAATGTAGCCTAAATAGCCTACTAAATGCCCTAATACCTGTTGATACTACAATTGCAAAGTATCTCTACAGGCTATAACCTTGGAGTTTTGCACATGTCATGTAAGACTTGATTTCTCCATTTCTTTGCACAAAATTCTCCAGAAAGTGGCATTTAAAGGTTGTATCCGCGATCTCAGGCCTAAACATAAATGATCACATTCATCTAATCTTTCCTAATGTCCGCCAGCTGTCTGCCCCATAAGCAGGCCGTCAAAAAACCGCGTCTCTGTAGGGCTCCGAGATCTGTGCACAAAAACAATTGCTACCAACAAGGGTTGGCACTCAAAGGCAAAATAAAGTGTTTCAACGACGAGATGCGCGTTTAGGAGAGTTTTAATTGCACGAGAGGGAGGGGAAGTATGGAGCTAGCTCTCTGTTTTGTTTGAACATCGACAGAAGTGACCTATCCCCGCTATCGCTGATACAACCTTTAATGGTTTATTTTCCAACATTTTTTTTTTGTACAAATTCGGGGAATTTGAATGGTCCTTCCAAATCGTTCCACTAGGTGGAGTAGTTATCTTGAAACTTCATGGCGACATGGGGAATTAGCTCAAATGGTAGAGCGCTCGCTTAGCATGCGAGAGGTAGCGGGATCGATGCCCGCATTCTCCAGAGGAACTTTTTTAGGAATATTACATTGTCAGGCAAAAGCCAGACTCGCTCTGACCAATGTAAATGTTACGTTTAATATGTGAACACGGTAGTACACATTCCGAATGACTGAACAATATACACACAAGGCCTTTATTACAACTGTCCACAAGAGGGCAAACAAACTGCATCAGTTGCAAGCAAACCTTATATTTATCCACCGCTGTCATGAAAGATATATTGTGTGACAAATGTAGGCCATGGGCTACACTGCAAAAAATGAAATCTAACCAAGTGTTAATAATCTTATATTAAGATCAAAGAATCTATTTGGTATTGTTTTTAGTATGAAAAGACTTACCTAGTGTTCTCTTGTAAGATCATTTTGACTTAAGAAGACTTTGACTTATTTTAAGGAGTCTTTTTAAGACAAATTTACTCAACGTACTGGCAGACAAATTTGCTTGTTTTCAGGATGAGATGTCTTAAAATAAGTCAAACTTCTCTTAAATTAAGTCAAATAATTTCATGAGAAAGCACTAGGTAAGTCTCTTTATACTGACAACAATACCAACTAGTTTTTTTTTTTTTATCTGATTAATAACACTTGGTTAGATTGTGTTAGATAAGCAGTTTTTGCAGTGTACATTTACAATTGTTGACAACGTAATCAGAACTTGTAAAAAGATGTGCAAGACAAAGCAACAGTGAATGCAACAGTTGGTTACACACATTACAGTGAACGTCAACTGCAGTCAACAGATGGCAGCATTGTTCAGGTGAAATCCAGTGGCCTTCACCGGATGGACGCAGGAGGATCGATTGATGGTCGTATTCTCCAGTTGGGATTTTTTTTATTCACCCTTATATAATTGTAGATTGGAGGTCATTGACACATATCATGTCCACATACACATATCTGTTGCACAAGTCAGATCAGAAAACACCAATCAACAACACAAAACAAATTCTCCTCATCTAAAAAACATATTGACTGGCTAGTGATGATAAAGTGATACATTATATTCTTTAAAGTAATATTTCTTGTTTTCTTTCAGGGAGTGCTGTCACTTACAACATAAAATTGAATTGGGGTGAGGGTGGAGTCTGCCACATTCCAGACACCTTTGGCCTGTGAAGGTATACAGTATATGGTCTAACCACTCAAGCGTGTACCCTGTCCCCAACATGTGCCCGTGGTGCATAGGCTAAATACAAAGTCGGAAGACCACCCAGGGAAAGAACATCCAAGGAGCCAGTTGATCCAGCACGTAGGGATGAGAGCTGTTTTGCTACAGACTATCCTTGCAGAGATGTAAGACAGACAGACATGGGTTGCAGAAATACACACATATGTGAGTATGTAGATAGAAAGAGAGAGAAAAAGATGGAGAGATGTACAGTAAGATTATATAGGTGAATAAGTAAAAGTAATGCTCCGTTTAAAATAGGTAGATAGCATGATTTGGGGTAAATGTTTGTGGAACATTTTTTTCCCTTTTTTTCCTCAATGTCTAGTGACCAGAGAGAGAGAAAAAGATGGAGAGATATACAGTAAGATTATATAGGTGAATAAGTAAAAGTAATGCTCCGTTTAAAATAGGTAGATAGCATGATTTGGGGTAAATGTTTGTGGAACATTTTTTTCCCTTTTTTTCCTCAATGTCTAGTGACCAGAGTTACTAGACCGTGCTGAAAAAAACAGCTAGAAACCAGCTAATGCTGATAGCTGGGTTTAGATGTCTTTTGCTGGATTTCTTCCAGCTTTGCTGGTGTAGCTGGTTGGGCCACCACCAGGTGGACATGCTGTCAGTCTTGTGACCTCTGATTAACAACCACTTATTGGATGCTGACTGGTGTGTGTTATGACAGGTCCTGCACATGTGCCGTTGCATCGGAGTCTTCAAAAACGTACAATAAGATGTGAGCACCTCTCTGGTCCAAAGTGGTTGAGCAAGCATCACTATGGTGAAACACTCTGGTTTCGGGTCAAGCACAGAGATAGAAAAGTCTACAAAAGGCGTGCACATCCAAGTAGTCTAAGCTCAGGGTATGAGCAAAAGACACAGCAATAACGACTAAAAGAAATTGTCACACTAGTAGCTGATTTGCCAGAATAATCTGATTTGTGGACCATCAAATGGGTTTGTTGCCTTCCAAGTGGGATAACATCTGTCACACTTGTGATGTGCACCCATGACAGATGGACTGACGTCTGCAGTGTCCCAGTCACTGAGAAAATGGATTAAAGACCGCACATTTAATTTAGTTAAGAGCTAGGAAAAGTCAGCATAGAATCATGAACACGTTGAACAGGTTTGTAGAATAACTCCACAGCGACGACTTGATTCTTCTTCATTGGCACCATAAGCTGTTTTGATCACACTGTTTGACTATGTTTGGTATGTACTTACTGTAGCCTACCCTTGTGTGCATTTGTTGGCCTTAGAAAATGTAGTTTATTGAAAACTATACTTTCTTGGTCATGAAGGCCTAGTGCCGTTACAAATGTCACGAGTACACTTCAAAAAATGAATTCTAACCAAGTGTTATTAATCTTATATTAAGATTACAAAATCTATTTGGTATTGTTTTTAGTATAAAAAGACTTACCTAGTGCCCTCTCAAAAGATCATTTTGACTTAATTTAAGAAGACTTTGACTTATTTTAAGGAGTCTTATCAAGACAAATTTACTCAACGCACTGGCAGACAAATTTGCTTGTTTTTAAGACAAATTTGCTTAACGCACTGGCAGACAAATTAGCTTGTTTTCAGGATGAGCTGTCTTAAAATAAGTCAAACATTTTTTACATTAAGTCAAATGATTTCACAGGAAAGCGCTAGGTAAGTCTCTTTATACTGAAAACAATAACAACTAGTTTTTTTTATCTTGATATAAGATTAATAACACTTGGTTAGATTTTGTTAGATAAGCAGTTTTTGCAGTGTAATAAAAGGAAGGAGTTAGATGGTGACAGCGAATATTCTGTATTTGTTTGGCGCCTGAGTGCCAGAGAAATATTACCCACCTGGATACTTTTTGAACACAAACACACCTCATTGCATGGGTGTATGTGCATGGGAGTGGGATACAGCTTGAAATGAGTTCAGTGTCTGTGTCAGTGTGTGTGTGTGTTCCCTAGAGTAGCTCCTCCGTTGCATAATGAGTAGTGTCTGTGGGTTCAGCATGTGAATGAGTCAGACCAGGGGAGTCCATGTGGAACTGCTGGTGGTTTGGCCCTCCACTGTCCACCGTTGTCATGTGCATGCAAGTAAAAATGTATTCCAATAAATTAACAGATGAGACAAAATGAAAATATACATATTTAATAATACACATTTTCTCCCTGCTGTCCACTACTATCTTTGTGTGCTTGAACTGCTTAGGGACCTGAGGTGCAGTTACAACTTTCTACCTGCAGGAGCACTGTTACCAGTTCAGTCAGATGAATTCAGAATTTCATAGAAGACCACACACACTGATCTAAACCTGGCAAACCAGGACCAGAGGCTTGTGTTTTTCTATGGCATGTAGATCAGGGTTATGGCTAGGAAACCTTGGTCACCTGACTCGAGAACCCTCCTGCCCCCAAAACGTGCCCTCCTCCCTTGCTGATGACCCGGAGAAGGTTAGATCACACTCTCGTTATCTGGTTCCTCTGCAATGCTCTGCAGTCAGACTGGCTAATGTAAATTGTTTACATGAGAGCATCAGTTGTTTATTCAGGGCTGCGGTTTTACATGTGGTCCAAACCAGCCATTAATGCCAGGTTTATCAACAAAAGGAATCGAGGTGGAATCTCCATCAGATTTTCACAATAATATTTTTTACATCCTTCTTTATTTTAGCCGTCGCTAAAGATTTGGAAAGAAATGTAGTTTCCACAGCAGAAGGTGTATGTAACAGTAAGTAGTTCAAAACTGACTGTTGCACAGGCACATCTCTTGGGAACTATTTCATTCTAAGTGACTTGCAGCTTAGTGAAGTCATTCATGTTTTTCAAAAGAACGTGTGCTTCTGTGAATGAGGTCATATGTGTGTTGGTCACACCTTGCTCTAGCAGTTCAGTTAAAGCAGAGCAGGTGTGTTTGTGTGTGTCTGTCTTATAATACCCTCCTAAGGCTCAGTGCATGTGTGTACATGTGTATGGGAGAGAGAGAGAAAGTGTGTGTGTGTAAGAGATGAGAAGAGAAGGAGAGTGCAGGAGAGGGAGGATGTGGTGAGGTATGTAGGGGAGCGTGAGAGAGATGAGATGAGAAGAGAAAGAGACAGTGCAGGAGAGGGAGGATGTGGTGAGGTATGTAGGGGAGTGGGAGAGAGATGAGATGAGAAGAGAAAGAGACAGTGCAGGAGAGGGAGGATGTGGTGAGGTATGTAGGGGAGTGGGAGAGAGATGAGATGAGAAGAGAAAGAGACAGTGCAGGAGAGGGAGGATGTGGTGAGGCATGTAGGGGAGTAGGGAGACGGAGATGATGAGAAGAGAAAGAGACAGTGCAGGAGAGGGAGGATGTGGTGAGGTATGTAGGGGAGTGGGAGAGAGATGAGATGAGAAGAGAAGGAGAGTGCAGGAGAGGGAGGATGTGGTGAGGTATGTAGGGGAGTGGGAGAGAGATGAGATGAGAAGAGAAAGAGACAGTGCAGGAGAGGGAGGATGTGGTGAGGTATATGGGGGAGGGGAAGAGCTCTGTGGGTGTTATTGAAACCAGGCTAGTGTATTCAGCTCTAGGGCAGACCTTTTCTTTTTCCATGGTTTACTTTTTCTACCCCCCCCCAACCTTCAGTAGTATTGTAATATCAAGCTGACATTGATGGAACCAGATACAAGACCTCCAACCAGATACCCCAAGGAGTCTGGCTGGGTCCCCACCCCACACAGGAACCACATGAGAGGGAACTGCTATGGTGCTGGGGATGGTGGAGGGGGCATGCACAACCAAAACAGAACTGCTCTCTCTTATGTGCCCAAATATTTCCGTTCTCCATGGTGACAGTCTCACACACAAACGTTACCGAGGTCTAAAGGGTTCTCATCATGTTCTTATTAACAAGACAAAGGTCGAAGGTGAAAAACCTAAAAGTGGCGCAGTTGAGTACACCTGACCCCTCAGTAAAGCAAGTCATGTTATATGGCCTTAAGAGGTCAGATTGGGTTTCCATTTGCCAAGCTTATGTAGGTCCTATAGGGGACCAGAAGACAAAATTAGACTACACCATTTAGCAGTGCAGCTCAGATAAATGGGTGAAACCATACTTACAAGTTTAGGAAATAATATTCATGCAACATTTCTCAGTCGCTCACACAAATGGAGATAGATATCCATAACAAACTCAGTGAACGTAAACTAAAACATTTTAAACATTTGGGATGTATTCCTACTCCCATCAGACAAGCAGAGAGGGAAAGAAGTATTTGAATAATAACATTCTGGTGGTGGTGGTGGAAGGGGGGATGTTGGCGGGCTTGAGTCACATCCTCAGAGCTGCAGATGATTGGAGGAGCCTGCTGGCAGTGCAGAATGAAACTCTAGTTGCTTGTGTGTTGGCCATTAAAGGAACACGCCACCCAATGTCAGTAGTAATATATGTTCTTACCTTAACTTTCACGAGTTGAGTCATACCTCTCCCGTGTCGGTACGTTCACTCAAACGCTCTGGTGCACGGCGCGAATGTGTTAGCATGTTGCTATGCTAGCGGACTCAGACGTAGCCATAGAGGGAGGAAGATAGCAGTAATCAAAAACATCCACGTTTTCCCTACTTAAATACAGTTGCACGAGTAATAAAAATGTGTAAGGTCGCACAACATGAAACGTGGCGATTTTCCAAGCGAATAAACAGGAGAACTACAATGTGTGGCGCAATAGCACTTGGGAGTACTTCGACCTAGCGTAGTAATATTAATTAACACCTAATTGTAGATCCTATCCACCATGAAATCACTATAATACTTCTGCTTGTTATCACAACCCTTGTCAATGCATGTTATAACCATGATTGTTCATGATTGTTGTTAATTAGGTGTTAATTAATATTACTACGCTAGGTCGAAGTACTCCCACATTCGCGCCACGCACCAGAGCGTTTGAGTGCACGTACCTACACGGGAGAGGTATGACTCAACTCGTGAAAGTTAAGGTAAGAACATATATTACTACTGACATAGGGTGGCGTGTTCCTTTAAATTACAGCCTTGGGGAATGGGCAATTCTCAATTTTAGGGTGGGTGATCATCCCTCCCTATAATATACACAGACAGACACACACACACACACACATATATAGGTAGCCATGGACAAATGCCCTTGGTCACATCTGTCCTACACACACACAGACACACACGCTGGTGCTAAGCATCTGTGGTTAAAATTCTGGGCAAATCACGGCGCTAAATGGGCATGTTTATGGCCCCTACTGATATGAATATCCAAGAATGCAGCTGGATTCTTGTCTTGCAAGGCTGGGTCAGATGTGCATTCACTCCCTTTCCCTTTTCCTGTTGAGCAACACAGAGGAGCCAGTGGGCCTATCCCCCTGGCCGTCAGATTGTGGATTCAGTCTGAGCCCAGAGCAGTTCCTTCTGAAAACACACACACACACACACACATACATGCGCTCACACACACATTCATCGTCTGCATTCTGATCAGCTGCATGCAATCTTCCCCTCCCCAAACCACAATTCATTTCAAACGCTTTTAGCCAGAACACTGTCTAAAACTCTGCTCTTTTCTTTCGTCTTTCCCTCTGTCACACACACACACACACACGGAGAGAATTGAGAGAGAAAGAACCAAGACAAGGCGTCCCTAAAAAGTCTGAGACGCCCTCATCAGGGACGTGTGGCACGTTTACAGCAGATCTCGCATTACAAATGGTGATTTATAATAAAGCTGGGAGACACAGGCAAGTCTGGCAAACGCCCTGATCCACAGACACGCGCCCAGAATAACCAACCAGGCTTCCGCACAGGCACAGGCACAGACGGGCAGGCATTGCCCATGAACGGGGACATTCATCCAACGGGTCATCTCCTGGCACCGGGCCCGACACTGACTCACTGCGTCACTGCTAATTGAAAGCAACTCATGAGTGACTGAAAAGGGGCCCTCTGCTCTTAGGAAGGGACAGTCAGAGAGAGAGCATGCTAAAGCACCATCACTAGCACGGCTAGCGTGTGTGTGTGTGTGTGGCCTCTGCTCTCAGAGTGATACAGAGCGAGTGAGTGAGCATGCTAAAGCACCAACACTAGCAGGGTTAGCAGTGTGTGTGTGTGTGTGTGTGTAAGGCCATCTGAGAGAACATTCAGTACTCAGAGTGTGACAGAGTGAGTGAATGAGCATGTTAAAACACCATCACTAGCAGGGCTAGCGTGTGTGTGTGTGTGAGGCCAACTGAGAGAACATTCAGTACTCGGAGTGTGACAGAGTGAGTGAATGAGCATGTTAAAACACCATCACTAGCAGGGCTAGCGTGTGTGTGTGTGTGAGGCCAACTGAGAGAACATTCAGTACTTTCGAGTGTGACAGAGTGAGTGAATGAGCATGTTAAAACACCATCACTAGCAGGGCTAGCGTGTGTGTGTGTGTGAGGCCAACTGAGAGAACATTCAGTACTCGGAGTGTGACAGAGTGAGTGAATGAGCATGTTAAAACACCATCACTAGCAGGGCTAGCGTGAGCACATTCAATACTGGTCAAAGGCGGTTAGCTGTCTGGTACGTTTCTTTTTTTTTTCCTTCTTGCATGTTTATGAACGTAAATTATCGTTTCAGGGTGTTTTCCACTTGTTGGACTCCTGTGACAGAGACGTCCAGGA
This sequence comes from Alosa alosa, assembly GCF_017589495.1. Lineage (NCBI taxonomy): Eukaryota > Metazoa > Chordata > Actinopteri > Clupeiformes > Clupeidae > Alosa > Alosa alosa. The sequence goes on along the minus strand of NC_063196.1, from coordinate 31,034,416 downwards.
AGTGGAAAGTACTTTTCATACATACCAGAGGAGCACTGCTGGGTCTAAGGACCCTGACTGACATTAATGGCTGCCTCTGGTGGATAACCTAGTGCACAAACTAACCCCTGAGTGAAACTTGTGTGCTGAGCTATGTTGCCTTAACCATGTGGAAACTATTGTGAGGCCACAGAGGATGAAACTAGAGCACAAATGTAAGTGTGTGAATCACAGAAGTAGGGTTAGTGCCTGAGTGAGAGCAAGTGTGTGTATGTATGTGTGTGTGTGTGTGTGTGTGTGTGTGTGTGTGTGTCAGTGTTGAAGTACTCGAATCCGAGACTCGAACTCGAGTCCGAGTCATTAGCTAAATTTAGAGACTCGTGACTTGACTTGGACTTGAGCACTGAATGACTCGAACTTGGACTCGGACTCGTGCATTCGAACTCGCCGAGGCTCGACTTTTTTTTGTAATATATCATAAGGCTATAATTGTAGTATGTCATTAGGCTATAATTTGCTATATGGTTTTAATATCTAAATTATTTGTAATACTAATTTTAGTTCAAGGGAATGTTAGGCTACTGCTTCGTGTCATAGTAGCCTACATCGCAAGTCACATCATGTTCACACGCAAAGCAAACTAACGTTAACTTTAACACCAAAATGCCTGGAGACATGGCCGCCGCTATTTCAATGTAGTATTGCCAGGCAATATTAGTTATCATACATGATATGACATTAGGCCAGGGGTGGGCAAACTTTTTGGCTCAAGGGCCACATTGGGTTTTGAAAATTGGCCGGCGGGCCGCACAACAACCCCCCCCCACCCACGACACACGCATAAAAAAAATAATTTTTTTATAACCTATAATTTAGTATGAAAAGTATTTGTTTTAAAATATGAATTGCTTAAAAATACTGCTAATTTTATGCTGTTTAACAAATGTATAAATTGTGCACTGTCGCTTTAATTCAAGTTTATTTCTCAATGATCTGTCTGCTCCGCTATGGCTAGTGCTGTACTTACGGCTGGGCCCTCTCACAGTTTTTAAATGGTCAGTAGTGGGAACTACTGTTGCCTTCATGATTTCCTTTTAAAACTTTCTTATAAGAAGGAGATATCAATTATCAACAATCACAAGCCAGCTGGAACCTGCTGCTCTCTCTCCCTCTTGTGAGTGCAGACTCGTGCCAATTAAATGGATTGCATAATGTTCACGTTAGATCTGCTGCAAAGGAGATAACTAAGAGTTAACTTAGTTTAACATGATGTTATCTCTATTTAAAGGAACCATATGTAAGATTGTGGCCAAAACTGGTACTGCAATCACTTTCAAATTACTGTAGAGCGGTGTATCCCCTCCCCCTACCCCCTGACTCGAGGTTGCCAACCCGGGTGCCGAAACACTACTGACTTCGTGATTAGTAGATAGGTGGAGGGTGGCGCATCAGGCCAAAACACAACATGACATGACAAAACACAACATCAACATCAGTTGAGGGCTGCAACTTCACTTTTTAAATGACAATATCCTGGCCGGACTACAGTTGTCAGTGGTATAAGTATTTGAAATAAACATGATTTCTTAATGTCTAGTGACATATCAGGGTCATTTTATGATTAATTGAAATACATTTCTTACATACGGTTCCTTTAACATGATGTTTTGACATTGACATTGTAAACGTTATCTAAGGAGAGTGAAAAGCAGTTTGCAGTAAAGCTAACCAACGTCGTCTCTATCGCAGGAAAAAAAAATAGCGAGCAGCCTGATAACTAAATGAAATGCTCGGCGGGCCGGATGAAAGTGCTTGGCGGGCCGGATCCGCAGTTTGCCCATCTCTGCATTAGGCCTACCTAAGATTACACTCAGCCTAGGCTGAACATCACACGTGACACTACTGCTGGATAGCTGATCATCGTGACTTGGTGAACAGTGTTTTTCCTGACTGACGCGAGAAGCAAGGTTCCATTCATTCATTTTCATTTGGGGCGTGCCCTGCCGTGCTTCTGTCTGTTAATTTGCAGCAGGCTATTATCGGATGAAAGAAAAATAAACTGAAAGTTTTCCCGATCAAGATATAGCATACTTCTTTTGGTGTCATAAAATATAGAAGCATAACATTAAATTGCCTAGTAGAGTGTCCATGTAGAGTGTCAATGTAGGCCTACGTGTCTGTGCAAGTGAAACTGACAAACTGAACCTCTCGTGGGTAGGCCAGAAACAACTATATTTAAAACCACGAATTACTGTTCAAACGAGCGATTTGATAGTCTAATCCACTGCACGAAAAAAAGGAAATAGCAACTTCTATTTCTAACAGGTGAATATCGTAGCAAATAGTACCCTATGGCGATGGCAGCTTAAAAAAAAAATATTTCACTCATCTCGCTGAAATGAACGCATAATGTGGCCTGTTGCGCAAAGAAATTAATTAGGCAGATGATCTGCATCTCCGTTAACCGAAAGCTAGTTTTCATCTCTATTGTTGACGTGAAATATGTCTCCATAGTGTCAGTGAAGTGATACAATTATGCAGTTGCAGGTAGCCAGTGTTCACGTCACGGGAGTCAGAAAGAAGCTACCAAGACGGGCCCTGCTCTGTTTATGTCCCTCCCAAACTGCGCTAAAATTGTGTAGGCTATTTAACAGCCAGAATTTAACAAAAAAAAAATGCCCGGGGGAGGCCCTTTTATGATCCACACTACCTCTTACAAAATAGGCCTACTCCAACGTCCATCTAGCTCTTGTGACGTATGAACTTCTACAACACTGCCTATACAATTGTCAGCAGTCAGTAACAGCATAATGTGACTTAATGGCCTGTGTGATTGGGATGTGGATTGTTAATTTATTGTGAGTAGGCCTATAGCCTATATGGTATGGCTATGGTATGGTATTCTCTCCGATATAATAAATACAACACATTGGGTTTGGCAAGAAATTTGGCAATACTACTTTCACACAAGTGATGGCACCCCTGCTTGGAGACAGAAGATTGTCCGTTTTGCTTTTAAGGATTTCATCTGCAATGGGAAATAATGGAACGACATGTAGGCTATGCTTACTTTAGTGCTGGACTTGGACTCGACTTGATCAATAGGGACTCGACTCGGACTCGACGTGGATCAATAGTGACTCGATTCGGACTTGACTCGGATGAGTAGTGGACTTGACTCAGAATTTTTTTTTTTAATGACTTGGACTTGACTAGGACTTGAACACTGGGGACTCGAACCTGGACTCGGACTTGAGGCATAGTGACTTGACTACAACACCGGTGTGTGTGTGTGTGTGTATTGCAGTGTTAGCTTGCTTGTAGAAATAACTTTTGGACAGGCGAACTGACAGGAAACTCTCCTGATCCTGCTTTGAGTTTGGTGATTGGGAGCGCTGGGAATGCTGTCAACTTCTGGGAAACGGCAACAGCGAGCGAGTGAGTGAGCAAATGCAACCCACTGATGATTACCAGACGGCACTCGGTACTGTTCAACTTTGTTTAACTTCCCTTAACACCTCACACACACACACACACACACACACAAGCAAACATGCACACACACACACACACACGCAAACATGCACACACACACACACACACACACACACACACATTACATTTGGTACACACATTTACATGTAAACATCCTCACTCTCTTTCCCACCATCACACACACACACACACACACACACGCACACACACACACACACACACACACAAAAGTGAGTGAGAGAAAGAGAGAGATGACAGTGAAAAGGAGTACGAGTTGAAAGCTGTCCTGGGCAGGAGTGGAGGTGCAGCCAGGAATGTGAATGAGTAGATAACAGGTGACATGGCATACCCAGCGCTTCAGTGGCCGCCTGGTACCACACACTCCTCCCCTCACAACCATCCAAACGCTCCTCTCCTCTCCCCTCACAGCCATGCAAACGCTCCTCTCCTCTCCCCTCACAGCCATGCAAACGCTCCTCTCCTCTCCCCTCACAGCCATCCAAATGCTCCTCTCCTTTCCCCTCCTCCTCTCTTCTCCCCTCCCCCCTCTGAAACAGCAACAGGCCCTGGTGATTTATTTGTGTAGAGAGCAGGTTCTGAGTCCATAGAAAACTCATAAATCTCGCTTGTACCGCAGAAAGCTGGGGGAAGGTTTAACAATTTAATTTCATGTGTCACGTCTCCTGTCTGATACATTTCACCAGGCTGGAATGCTGGACAAATGATTTAATGAATGTGACACACACTCTCACTCTCACTCTCTCTCTCTATATACACACACACAAACATACTCAATCAGAGCTCTCAGATCGAAAGCAAACAAAGTCTTATGGGTGTATTACATCCGGAACGGGCAAACACTTCATATAAAGGCACTATTGTCTTATTCTGTATCAATTCCAAGCGCAGGAAGGATATTAGCAACACATGGCATTTGGGCACAGGATGTTTCCATACATATTGTCCATTTTCCTACTCAGTATACTGTATGCAGATGACAGGTTTTTGAAAGGGATAAGGTCCCCTCTATGGCTGTGGAGCTGCTGGTCAGTGAAGCCGCCTAGATAATCATTAATGAGTGACAGACTGAAATGGTCCACAATGTCACCAATGGCCACTGAAACCTCAAAGAGAGGACTGCAAATATTTTAATGGGGTTGTTGATGTGAGGGCGTTTTACAAGTATGTTCTGCAGTCATATTAACAGGAAATACATTACATATGCAATCAGCCTTTGGACCGAATCCAGGCCCAGCTTTCTTCCAATGAGAGAAATGTGTTTCATATTAACCCCCAAAACTGCATTACAGGCGAGCACTGTAGGTGGTATGACATCAACAGGAATGTTTTCGCTTTCTGCAAGGCAAGCCAGGTATGATCCACCACAAGAGACTCCCTCGCTCACTCTAGTGCATAATGAGAAGCCAATTGGCCTTCTTTTGCCTCAGAAAGCCTTCACATTAACATGCATTTGCATCCAATGATACTGGCCAGTCTCAACCCCAAACACTGGAAATCCACCTGCACAAAATGTAGGATCAACAGTCTAAACCATTTATACCGCCAGACCAGTCCCGGCGTCATGGGGGGGCTTTGGGGGGCCGGGACTGGTAGATTGGCTTTGGGGGGCCGGGCCCGTCCTGGAAGTCATCTGTGCCCGCCCTGAACGAGCTTGGCTGCACCAACCAACCCCATTTCCCCAATCCCATAGATTGATTTTGAACATTAATTAAATGTAGGCCTATATAATAGGTTTGTCAATATAGCAAGTAGCAAATAAAACTTGTAAAATCTGTATTATTCCGTATTAATCAGGAACATAAGGTAAGCCCAGCGATCACCTTAATGGAAAGGACGTTTTAGTGGCGCAGTTTAGGTTAGCCTACTTCACTTCTGCACTAACCCCTGTCATCCGATGACAAATATGGCTTATCGGCTCGCAGGTAGTCTCATATTGTAATTAGTAGAAGTAGGCCTAGTAGTTTCTGGGTTTGTTTGATAGCGTTAACCTTTACTGTTTTTTCTTCTGACCTAGTCGGAGAACAGGGAGCTTGTTACCGCTCCCGGGCCGAAGTTATCCGTAACGTCGGGGCTAACTCCCTAACCCTCTATCTGAAAGTGGTTAGCAAATGAACGAGGATTTTGGTTTTATCTGCAGATTTATTTTTGCATTACTTTGAATATCTCGCTCCAGTCTCAACAGCACGTCTACTTTTTCCACACGCATCTCAGTTCTAACACACATCCCCTCTCGCTTTCTCTCTCTCCATCCCTGCGCATGGGGCTCTCTTAAAGGAGCTGCACCATTTTACAACAATTGCATCTACATTTTCAGTTTAAGCTTAAACTATTGTGATCAATTTAAGTTCCCGTGCCCCCCCTGGAAAGGTGTAATGCCCGTCTGTGAATTTGTGTCTGCCGCCGGGTCTGCGCCAGACTGCCAGTTATTGACTGATATGGTCTTACCTGATATGGTGTATCAATCTAAATTGATACTGACATCTAATAAGAATAAGTCCAAGACTTTAGAAACAATGCTTTCAGATTTTAGAGTCAAGACTTCAAGAATGTCCAGTCAATGGCCCGATTGTAAGAGACCAGGTACCGTTCTAGAATAGCGGATTGGGTACCGTTCTAGAACAGCGGATTGTAAGAGGCTACAGTAGGTACCGTTCTAGTAAAGCAGATTGTAGGAGGCAGGTACCATTCTAGTAGAGCAGATTGTAAGAGGCAGGTACCGTTCTAGTAAAGCAGATTGCAAGAGAACTGCAATTCCGCTGTTCAGGTACCGTTCTACTAGAGCAGATTTTAGGAGGCAGGTACCGTTCTAGAAGAGCAGAGATACCCATGTCAGTGTTGTAACTGATTAGCATTGGCATACCCAATGTTTTATTCATAACCACTCTCATATCTTTTAATATATTTTAATATATTTTAGTATAATATATATGATGACTTTCCAAATCTAAAATCTTTTTTATATCTGGAGATGAGCTTGACACTGACTTGACTATGACTTCCGAGATACAAACTGGTTAAACAGGGTTTAACTTAAGCAGTGGCCCGTTGGCCCAGGGTAAGTTAAAGAGTGTGTGGGGCAACTTAATTACCCAGCCACTGGCCTGATGTAATGTTACACACAACTTTAATTTATTTGTGCACCAATTCAATATATCGATCAACTGTTAATTAACCACTTTAAAACAATTGTTTGGACAAACATTACAATGCATACATATTAAATATATGTGTATAATAAATTAACAGTTTTATGTAAACTGTTAAAAAATACAAGTGATCTACCGGTGGGGCAGCACATTATGTTGTGTTATGTTGGACACTGCTCTAATAGATTGTTCATGAAAATTATTCTGATAGAAATACACTAGATTTGCATGTCTGTGAAATTGTCTGTGCATCGTTTAAGTTCTGACAATGTAAGACTTTATGCAAGAAAGTAGTATGCTTTTGAGCAAGATCCGTGTTTGTTAGACTGCCAAGATGCCTGCTCTTGGTTGAGTGCTTCCTTGACAGCAACATATTCTGACTGTTTGTAGTGCCTCTGATTGTTTGCTCTGAGGCTGCTTGAGACAATGGTGACATAGGACGTCTAAGAAAAGCATGCGCCCAACGTGGGGCTCGAACCCACGACCCTGAGATTAAGAGTCTCATGCTCTACCGACTGAGCTAGCCGGGCTTGACGTGTGGAGAATGATTAATGCAGACAAGGCGGTGAGCAATGCCTGCACTACGCCTCCGCGACTGCCTGCTTGGCAGCAAGCCAGGCTAAGATCGGAGGTGTAACAATACTCCACAGAGCCTTGCAGCTGTCTCTGTGGCGCAATCGGTTAGCGCGTTCGGCTGTTAACCGAAAGGTTGGTGGTTCAAGCCCACCCAGGGACGCGGTTCTTTTTCCCAGGAATTGTGCTCCCGATGGGAATAAAGGAAAACTCTACAAGGTCAATGCAAGACTCGCACTGGCATACATGTGCACATCACCTCAATGTAAAGAGGAAAAAACGCACGCACATCCCGATCTAATCCTGGGTGCTGGACAAAACACTTACGATGAGAGAGAGGGGAAAAAAAGTCCGCAACACCAGTATATGCTCCCAAGTTATAGTTTAATTACCGTGACGTTTGATGAAGGGCTTGAGTGGGCCCGAAACGTCACGGTAATTAAACTATAACTTGGGAGCATATACTGGTGTTGCGGACTTTTTTCCCCCTCTCTCTCATCACCTCAATGGAAATGGAAAAGGGGGGGGACTCTGTCTCAGCAATCTAATTTCCTCTACCAGCCAGAA
>NC_063196.1:30816635-31024135 GCF_017589495.1 Alosa alosa | reverse complement strand
CTCTACAACACAAAAATAGCACGAGATAAAAGCAAAAGGTTGCACTCCGAGACAACTGACTCTTCAGCGGACCACATGCGGGTGTTGGATTTCGGGGCTTTTGAATTAGGGGTCTGAAATAATGTCCTGGCTACACAAAGGGGTCTTTGCTCTTTCAAGTCGCCTGAAAAACGATCTCCCCCTGCCTGATCATCATAGAGCAGCAGGTTAGCCTCCTCAGGGCCCACAGCATCATGGGTAATCGTCTCCTCTGCAGTTTGAAGTCACATCCAGTTTCAGCCCCCTGGTTACCAGTAGCACCTCCATTCAGCTGCATGGGAGGCTGTTAGCTGACACGCTAGGCCCAAGCCCTTGCCCTCAGCATGGTTGGGATATAAACCTCAGACGAAATGGGATGTGGGAGGGTGTGTGTCCTGATGAGGGTTGCTTTTGTTTATGTGTGTGTGTGTGTGTGTGTGTGTACGGGTGTGTGCCTGTGGTTTGCTTTGCGACCACTCTATGACAGCTCTGACGACGTTTGAGGCCAAATGAGATTATGTCACGTTGCCTCAGGCCCATTCTAGGGTTCAGAGGGCACCTGTGAGCTTGAGGACCAGACAGAGAAGGAGACAGCAGCAGGCTCCAAGAGCAAGAGGAGTCACTCTCAAATCAGATCATTACAGGGCAAGACATAAAGCACATGTGCACACATACTGTACATCAGGGTTGTGCACAATTCAAATTGCAATTCTGCTTTCTGTTTTCTACCTCAATTGAAATGCAAGTGAAATTCAAAAATTGAATTGAAATTTAAGAGCCAGTTTCAATTCAATTCTGGAATTTTGCACAAGCCTGCTGTACACACACAAACCCATGGTGTTACAAACATTGTCTCACACAATCCCCTCAAACAGTGCATCTCCCTAAGCACACATAAGTCATTTTAAATATGCTTTGCCTGCAGACATCACACTATGTGTATTCTGAAAATAAAAAAGTTGCTTACCTAAATGTAAGAAAAGACTACATCTGAGGCTTAATTGGCCAGCTGCAAGGTCAGCTCCTTGGCAGTTCACACACTGATAAGACATATACTTTTCCTGTATTGCACATTGTTTTGGATAAGAACGCCTGCTAAAGTAAACAAATGGAATGTTAGAAAACATAGCTCTGCCCTGATACTATTTCCAAACAAAGAATGGGCCTTCTTATCAAGGCATGAGGCTGACTGGTGTTTACTCACCATGCAGAGAGAGTGGATGTTTGCCACAGTGCCTCACGGCTATTTTGCCCCTGACCAGCTACTAAACAAAGACTATGGGCAAAATATACCGTAAACAGCAGTCATGTGTTGTGTGTGTGTGTGTTTTTTTTTTTTCCGTCAATAATAGAAATCTATTAAATCTGCTCATTACATACGTATATTATAAGATGTCATTTGTTACGGTAAAACTTATTACCAAAAAGCAGATTAAAAACATTAAAAACTTAATGTTTTTTAACTACTCTGCAGTACAAAGTCATAGCTATTTTGATGTTTACATAATCTCGCTTTGTATTACCAGACTCTTCCATAAACATCAGATCAATGTTTTTCTCGACCTTAAACGTTCACCAGGGTTTTGCCCAGTAGGGCTCTGTGTGTATTGCCACACTTGTGGAATGTGCATTTGTTTACTTTTGGCCCGTCTTTGGACTTTCCTCATGCACGCCGCTTTCCTGTTACATGGAAAGTCATATTCTGATAATAGCAATCCCAGAAGAGCATTTGTTTTTACTCTGAGGGCTTGAGAAAAAAAAAAAAAAAAAAACACAAGCCCAAGCAGTGTTGTAGTCGCCGCTGGTCTCTGGGGCCAGACACACACCCACACACACACACGCAGACAAATAAACATTAAACATAATTTCATCAACATTACATTGTTTCCATTCCTAATGTGACAAACCAAAGCAAAACACAGGAGAGAAATAAATACAAGTGTCCATTATAATCATGCTTGCTTAATAGGTTAGCTCAGGGTTAGCATTCTGCCGTCCTGGTATTATCTACTGTCGACTGAATGTGTCTTTGTGTGAAAGTCTGTCTATTCAGAGGAGTGAACATAACCCAAAAGCTAGAGCCTGACTACAATGGGTTTCAAATGTGAGACTGTGCTCGTTTATTGAAGAAAGCAGAATGAATGTGGCCAGTCCCCATTGACCGTTTAGCTATTTCACGAGCGTATTGCACACACTATTGTTTGAGAGTAGTGAACTTCCTAGTGCTCTCCAAGAAGGCACCAAATAGCTTCTCAAAAAATGCTAAAGGTTAAAAGAGGAGAGGACAAAACCAACCCCCCCACTCCAGCAACCCAAACATAAATCTGCAGGCAACATGGCCAAGAGGCCTGTGAAAAAGAAGTGCTTAAATCTCATGGGTCAGGGCCTTGAGCTCTGGAGATGACAACCATGAAGACAGCCTGAGCTCCACTGGTGACAGAGACTGCACACACACGCGCACACACACACACACGTAAACACCTCATATTAAAATCAGACCACTGAGGGTTCTATAGTGTTCTATCAGACCACCGAGGGTTCATACAGCAACACTTAGACACAGTGCCAACATGTACATCTGCCTGTACACACAAACACACACACTCCCATGAGAAAGCATGGTGCTATGGACAGGGAGGAATGTGAGGAGCAAGGGTTCAGTGCAGCTGTCTGAATCAGTTGTTTACTGCAGCTTTTGGAGAAATAGGAATTACACACTCACAAACATAACACAGACCCCCGTCGCTTCAACCCTGCATGCGCGTGCGCGCACACACACACACTTCTCTATTGTTGAGCCAAAACTGACATATAGCTCTCTCTCAGACACACACTACACACACACACACACTGACAGCTTGCTCAGATTACAGCTGTAGAGAAATGGTTTAGTCACACCGGTAAGCGCCCCCACAACATTCCACAGTCCTGACAGCACACTTTCCCTTGGCAGCTCAGAGCTCTCTCCAGGCTTCCTATGCATGCTTGCACTCTCCCTCTCTCTCACGCACACACACACACATGTGCACACTACACACACACACACACACACACACACACACACGTGCACACTACACACACACACACACACACACACGTGCACACTACACACACACACACACACACAAAAACACACACACACATGCGCACACTACACACACACACACACACATGTGCACACTACACACACACACACACACACACACACACACATCGCACTATACATACTGTACACACACACACAAACATAAACACATACAAACACACACACACACACGCGCACTATACACATACTGTACACACACACAAAAACACATACACACAAACATATACATATGCACAAGCACACACACATACCCGCACACACACACACACACACACACACGCACGTACGCACACAAACACACACTCATGCCTTCACTCTGTTTCAACCAAGAAAATCAACGGATCTCTTTACAACAAGGAAGAAAAAGGATTTAAAATATGTCTCCATAAAGACATCGGCCATCTACTTCAGTGTTCACACCTTACTTTAATGAAATATCCCACTGACAGATTGGCTGATGAAAAAAGGTAAACCAGCGGGGTTGCGTTTTCCCTCTCACGTAACATTAGTGTAAACAAGCAGTGATATGGAGCTCATTTAAAGTGGCTGATGAATCATACCACTTGGTCATGGTGCACTGAACTTTTGCTTTGTGGGATAAGGGACACGCGGATACACAGCCATCTATCAGCCTCTTAGTCATTGCTAAGCCTTGAACTTAGGAAGTGTTGGAGAGATGAGTCAAATCTAAAATGCTTTTGCTTTTGTGTTTGCCAGTTTGTACACAACTGCACAAGACGGTGTATTTTTTTATTGAAGATACTTATATCCTCATGTTAACAAGGGGAATGAATGTACTAAACGGATCTACAAACTACAACTGAGAAGAGAATGCACAGGGGGTGCATCTGTGTGTGTGTGTGTGTGTGTGTGTGTGTGTTTAGGTACATCTAAAGGGAATATAGCACAGTTTACATGAGCTAACACAGACTAACTTGTGTCTAGTAACCTCAAAGGAAAACAATAACCTGAAGCACCTGCATCCTGTAGTACTGTGGAGCGGTGGCGGTGTGGTAGACTCTCATCTCAGGGCATGAAGCTTTTGGGAGAGATAACAAACAAATCCTACTTGTTTTGACTCCATACCCCCCCCCACCCCCACACACACACACACACCAACTTATCCTTTCCCTGCCCTCTTCCCTTCTCTCTCTCTCTCTCTTTGTCTCTTGGGCACAGAGAGGCTGAGGGTAGAGCAGTGATGATGACTTTCAACATCGTAGAGACAAAAATGAGAGAGAGAGAGAGACAGAGAGGGAGAGAGAGAGAGAGAGAGAGAGACAGAGAGGGAGAGAGAGAGAGAGAGAGAGAGAGAGAGAAAAGAAAGAAACATAGTGAGAGAGAGGATATTAAAGGATAAGGCACTTCCCTTTACTTTGAATTGTGAAATGGCTGCAGAATGACCAGATGTCCGCATCCCCTGGGCCTCCCTGAAGACGCCAGGCTGGCCAAATGAAGACGTGTCCTACTAAGGTAAAGGTCATGGCGCCGAGACAGACAGGACATCTCAGCAATAACATGTCCTGTATAACACTACAGTTCCACTGCACATGCAGGAGGAGCTGGACTTATACAACTGGACATACTGTAGAGCACCTCTAATTTGTAAGAAGAAATTGTATATACATTATGTTTGGAATATCACTGCACTACCATGCACATAGTGGATAGAAGTCCATTGTAGAGTTTACAGTTAATTGTTTGCCTACTGACCCTTCCCTTCCATAGGCCAAAGTACGATTACATAAATGGAGTAGAGGAACCTTCCTGAGAAACGATCTATTAGGCTGTTATAGATTAATACTGCCTGTGCAGGTGACATACAGTACAGGGGGAGAGAGAGACAGAGAGAGATAGAAAAGAAATAGAAATGCTTTGGCAATACAACTTGTATTTTTTGTCATGCCAATAAAGCTCAATTGAATTAAAAAAAAGGGAAAGAGAGACACAGAGGGAGAGCAAAAGGGAGAGAGAGAGAGAGAGAGAAAGGGAGGGAAAGAGAGAGTCCTCTCACCCGTGATGGCCATCCTTTCCTGGTATTCAGGCGTGATAAGGTGTACAGACGGCCTGCTGATGGAAGTCACCAGTGTCATGTGAGAGTTCATTCAGGTCGTCGCCATGGAGACGATTCTGCACAGCGACAGTGGCCTGAGGACACACGGCAGAAACATGACGCTTGCTGACACTGCAAGTTGTTTTCCCCACTTAGCTGGACCTACATTAATGCATCAAGAGGAAAGGTCATCTAAGGTCATCTACATCTCTCTCAATTTCCATTTCTTTCTCAGCTATCACAACTCTATGCTGAGATCCACTTCAATGCAATGTGGCTACTAAAGTCACTCTATCTCTCTCTCTCTCTCTCTCTCTCCCTCACACACACACACCTATGCAACCTCTCTCACACACACACACACACCTATGTAACCTCTGTTTCTTTTTGTTTCCACTAGTCAAGCGCCAGAGCTCTTCCGGGTGGAAGTCAGAAGATAAAGTGTGTCTGTTGCAGCGCTTTCCGTCTATTCAAATCTCCAGGTCAGCACTCTCGTCTCTCACTCCGGTGCGGCCCTTCCCACCCCTTCTCTCTCTCTGCTGGACAGGGACACTCTTTCCTGTGGACGTTTTCTTTCACCGAAAAGGGCCCTCAAAATGTTCTGCTTTAAAGCAACACTGGATGTCACTAGACACTACTGGGGCACAGTCCAGTCTAATGATAATAATACAAATCTGCTGCCAAAGAGGCAACAAGAGCTAGTTAAAAAAACGTAACTTTTTTACCGGGGCATGGCAGTTTAATACTGGGGCACGTGTTCCAGTAAAATGGGTTTAGTGACGCCCCTGACTGGTGTCATCCTCAGATTCATTTTGATGGTAGATGGGTCATGTGAAGGACAGATAAATATAGTTTATGTGTTATGTGTCGTTCTCATCACATATCTCGGTTACACAGCAAAACATTACTTTAGTTAGTTTAGTTAGGTAGCTAGCTTGCTAGTTTTAGACAAACTCCTTAGTGCTGCTTTAAAAAGTGCCAATTGTAACTTTCCAAAAGGGAACTTTAAAATGTTCTTGAAGGTGCAGTAACCAGGAGACAAAAGAAAGATCTGGATTCCGTTCCCACAAGATTTATATAAATCATCGACAAGCTGCACAATTGTTTATCTTTTGTGTAATAAAAAGATTGCATAAGATCAGTGGGGGCAACCTCCCCACAGCTGAAGCAGAGAATGAAGTCAGTCTGGTCTCCTTCGCTTCTGCACTAGTGCTTCATCTTTTCCCCACCCTAGCATTTCACTGAGGCAGACACACACACATTCCTGCTCTTCAGTCCTCTCCTGTTTCTCTTTCACTTCGCAAAATCTCAGTTTTATCGAAGGGAGATGTTTGTAGTGGCTGCCCTCCGATTGGGGTGTCTTTAAGTGGCCTGTTGGAAAATGGCGACCCGTAACGCTGGCCTTGTGGGTTCCCCCGCCCATAAAACAAACAGTGCTGCAGTTTTCCTTGGCCACTCTGGCTTGGCCCGTACCAGAATGATGCTGTACACCAGTCAGAATTTGGCAACACAGCCGACCCCTTCGCTGTACCCGGGAGGCTCTGTTTATGCCACAGAAAAATATTTTAGTCAAAAAGCCCCCAATCAATATGAGCACAGCTGATGTAAGACTTTACTCTAACTAAATTTAGTATGAGGTTGTTTTTAGTTTGTAAATTATATTTCTGCATGTCTGTTTTCCTGAAGCCAGTCTTGGGACTTTACATAATGTTTTTCACATGAAAGCTCCATGGTTACAGTGAGAACGTCCTGTTTGTTGTATGGCATGTGCTAGTGTGTGGTTTGGCCAAACCAAGCACCACCCTTTTGTGTAAAGGTAAGAAGCAATGGAACATATCCACAGGCAGACACATCAGTCTGCTTTGGTTCTAAGAGCAGATACAGGAAGGGCAGGTCTGAAGGTAAATATGTGCAGATGCTTCTGTGGGTCACTCCTGAGCAAAACAACTCAAAAGAAACCAGAAACTATCTGCAGCATGGGAGCTATGTGCACATCCCCTCCAGCGTCAGATGGGAACCTAAGACCCAAACGGCCCCCCCCCCCCCCCCAAAAAAAGAGCTAACTGCACAATCCCACTGTGGTAAGACCTCTCCCCTCCTTTCTCTCCTGCTCTCTCTCACACACACACCAAAAGTAGTCTTGCACTCTCCATTGACTGGAAAGTTTTTAAAGCATCCCTTAGCGCTTAGCCTGCAGAGAGAGGGCTCCCTACTGGTCTTGTGTACGCTTTGTGTGATGCTTCTAACAGCTCTCCAGTATTGCTTTAACCCTTCTGCCTTTCTGAACCCTATGGAGTCATAATCCTTATCTGTGTCAATCTGCTGAAACAGTCAATAATAAAACTAAACAAACAACAAAACTATTTTGCTGCACTGGTCAGATAAAGATAATTTGCTGGTAGCCGAAGTATTGTCTGATATCCAGATAAGAGGTAATTTGTACACTGTAGGCTTACTTTCTTGCTGCAGCTGACTGAAAATTTGGGCTCAATGACGGACAATAATTCTGCCCAATATTAAAATATTTGGTTACAATATAGCCCGACAACAATTTAAAAAGCGATCGAAATGGCAGCTGTGAGCACAAGAGTTCAACTATGACAATGAAAACTTACTATGAATGTGTAGTGACTGAACATGTAGGCGATGTTGTTCTTGCCGATACAACAACGCTGATACTGCAGCTTAACAGACTGTGACCGACTCGGTGTTGTAGATGCAATCATTGATGTAAACCTGATCAAAAGCTAGACACAACAAATCACTTTACCATAACGTAACCCATTTGTGCAGATAACATGGTTTATTAGTTTAACTCCAAAGCAGGTATGGTTTGAAAGAGCAAAAAAACAATCAGTCAATCAAACAAACCAAGAAGGAGGTGACGGCGAAGTGTTTTTTTGCTTTTACAGCTCCTGTCAACTCCAAGCTCCTCCTAGCGTGGTCCGAATCATGCCGCTTTTTATAAAGGAAATGCGCAGTGCTGAGCTCGACAGAGGGGGTGCGCTCTGCGGGTCAGAAATAACTCACCGGACCAGGATTAAATCCACCCCATCAGGCCTAAAAACTTCATATTTCCACCAAATCCGCGCTGACTTCAAGCTTACATCATGGCTGCTGCCATCGTCTCTGCGTTCTTTGATTACGACGAAGTGCTGAGCAAAGTAAGGAAACTATCTTTATCACGAAGTTTTGCGCGGATTTGTCGAAGTGCATGGAGTTCGTCAGCAGTTGGTTGAAAAGGAAATCACTTGAAGACGTGACTAAATAGCGTGCCTGAAGTTACAAGATAAATCGATTACGTCGCAAAAGTGTATTTACTTAAACATGCTGTCTATGCTGAAATGACAAACATAATGTTTGTATAATATGTTGCTGACCAGCGGGTGTTTATGCGCTACTTTTTAAGAATCGCGACAGATTTATGGGCGCGTAATCTCAGCCTATAAATCATTGCACCATGTTTCGCGACTGTGGGAGTGGGAGATAGATTGCATAGCGTATAGACTGCTGTCACCACTTTTTACAGTTCAAGTCCTCACGTCTATCACGCGTTTGTCACATTAGAACGTGAACTGCATGTCTACCAGCCTGATGACTGAACTCCCTTTCAAGGCCATTGGGTTGTAACAGCTTAGAAACATGCCAGAAAGAGTGCTGTAAAATACGCGATGTTTGTGCCTCTGATGGTAAAAAGTTCTAAATTTGTATCAAGAATTTTGTATAGAGACTGTTGCTGCAATATGCAATATACGTTACCGGTGACCTACACCTGGTTTATTGAACTGTCTTGGCTACATATTAGCTAGTTACGTGTTGGCAACCTAGTTTCAATCACAGAATTATATTGTGGGCATAGTGCACGCTGAGAAAGCACAACATGTGTTACGCTTAAGTTCTTAGAATGCTGGCGGTAAATTGCAATAAGATTGTTTTCACAACATATAGTCAACAATATATTCTAAAGGCAGAATAAGCACAAACACAACACATTTTAAGTAAAGATGATGTATTCTGATGGCAGAATGAACACATTTGAAAGTAAAGATTATCAAGAATGGTTATTGGGGGTATTGGTGGGTGACGGTGACATATTTTTCGCCACATATTATGTAATCCTTTGTGTTATAGGTTACAATGTATTGGTCAAATCACAGTCAAGCCTCATTGGTCTTGATTTATGCACTATGATGTAATACTCAAACGCAACTGCCATGCTTAAACGAACAGCATGCCAACACACTTTCAGCTCCATAACATTATGAAGCAGAGGAAGGCTTTACAAAGTTCAGATATAGTTGTACTAAATGCTTGAAATATCTTTGGGGAAAAGTATTTGTATTCTGTGTAGTAGCATTCTGCTAGCTTGGTCTGATTGTGTTTTGTTGTTTTTTCTTCCCCCCTCTTTGGTGCGCAGAACACCAAGATGCTCAACTTCAACAACACCTTCAGTGGCCCCCCTCTAGCGCAGGTGTCCCCCCCAGCCCCCCTCCCACCGGCCCCCTGCTGGACAGATGGGCTGTGGGCTCTCCCCCTCCTCCTCCTCCTCCTCTTCCTCCTCCTCCTGCTCCTCGGCCGGGGGAATCCACCAGCGGCGGCACTCTGCCAACGCCCTGAGCCTGCCACCACCCCCGGGTGCTCGTGACCCGCGCCTACGGGAGCGTTGCTACTCTGAGACGGGTGACCGTCTTCGGGCCCCTGGGGCTGGCGGTGGAGGTGGAGGCACCCTGGCTACCATCGCTGCGGCGTCGGGCCTCGGGCCGGTCAACTCCAGCCGCTACAAGACGGAGCTGTGCCGCCCGTTCGAGGAGCACGGCGCTTGCAAGTATGGCGAGAAGTGCCAGTTCGCCCACGGGCACCAGGAGCTGCGTAGCCTCAGCCGCCACCCCAAGTACAAGACAGAGCTGTGCCGCACCTTCCACAGCATCGGCTTCTGCCCGTACGGCCCACGCTGCCACTTCATCCACAACGCCGAGGAGCGCTGCGGCCCCGTGCCCCCCAACAGCGGCACTGGACGCATGCCACCACCCCCCACCCGTCCGCGCCTGCAGCACAGCCTCAGCTTCGCCGGCTTCCCCAGCGCTCCGTCCCTGACCCCCCCGCCCAGCCTGGCGGCCGACTGGCCCAGCAGCGACCCCTTCGCCCTCCCCAGCCAGGAGCTGGCCCAGCTGTTCGGCTCTGGCCTGGCCGACCCCCCGGTGCTGCGCCTGCCCACCGTGCCCTGCCCCCCCGACTCGCTGTCCGACCAGGAGGGCTACCAGAGCAGCCTGGGGAGCCACAGTGGCTCCGAGTCACCCGTGATGGACGCCGCGCGTCGCCTGCCCATCTTCAGCTGGCTCTCTATCTCCGACGACTAGAGGGAGCGAGGCAAAGAATGAAAGAGAGAGAGAGAATGAAAGAGAAAATGAAACAGAGAGAGAGAGAGAGAGAGAGAGAGAGAGAGAGAGCACTTTCCCCCCCCGTTCTCCCGCCACCCCTGACCTTGTTTACAGATGACAGAAGGACAGAGAGGTGCAGTGTTGTTGTAGCCATCACGTCCAATCAGGCAGTCCAAACCTACCCCGTCACCCCATCCCAGCCACTACCCTTGCCCCAGGTCCCCCTCTTTCTGAAGCCCCCCCCCATCTATCGCTGAAGACTCTACTGGCCACAAGGGTCCTATCCTCTCCTTTGTTTATGGACGGCAACAAGTGACAGTGAGATCACGATCCCAGCGTCACGTCATTCTGGTGCCAAACTGAGTGCAGCCTAGAGGAGAGGAAGAGTGTCAGAGGTCCATGTAGTCTCATACCCTGTGTGTGTGTTTGTTCTTGTGTAAGAAAAATGTCTGTGTGGGTGGGTGTGTGTGTGAGTGTGTGAGTATCATTAGTGCCACTGTCCTCCATGGCCCCTTAGTTCAGCTGATTGGTAAACCAAGAGGAACCATGGAGAAACATCAAGTGCCTTGAACTACCCATTCCTCTGACACAAATGTGTGTTTGTGTCTGTGTGTCTGTGTCTGTGTGTGTGTGTGTGTGTGTGTGTGTGTGTGTGTGTGTGTAAGGATTACATGGACCAGCACAGCATATCCATCCTCTCCTGGCCATTTTGGGAATACACACATGCAAGCACAAACACACACACACACAACACAACACAACACAACACACACACACAGACTTCTTGAATTTCCTTTTAAACTCACCTGGAAGATTCACGAAAAATAAAGAATCTTCGGTGCTATGTTTGCCATCACCTCGGCAACAATCCCTAAAGTATGTGATGCCTTATACTAAAAGCTATACACTAGTAAATTGTTTTGAAAGATATTTAATTTAATTGCAATGGGGAAGGAAAGTTGGATGTGAACCAAGTTCAACCTAAAGTCATCCATTAGGCCTCATTTATATCCCTCTTTTGCCTCTAAAGTTGTGATTTCTCCCACTGCTGTCTGTGGCCCAGAAAAACACAAGTAAAAAAAAAAAAAAGATAATCCTATGACATTCCTCCCTATGCCACCACATAATACTCTAATACTATCAGTACTATATTATTATTATTATTATTATTATTGTTGTTATTATTATTATTATTTTGTTCAGAAGAACTTTTGGACGCAAGGTTTTGCTTGTCACTGCTTATTTAACTTATCAAAATGTATTTATTGCTGATTGTATGCGTTTTTATTTTGTTTGTATTTATCTGGATCATGACAATAGAATATATTTTTTCTTTTATGTTAAATTATGATCTTCCGTATCAAGATTGACCTGCTTTTGTTTTTATTTTTTCACAGTTAATATATTATACTGCAATGACATTTTGTAACTACACTTTGATTTTATTTTAAAGTGAATCTTAATTTAAAAACAGAATGCAATATTTATTCTTTGCATCCCTCGAGGCGGACTGCAGTTTGAGGTTCTGTTTTGTGTCACTGTCATACCCGTGCTATCAATGGTTTGCCTTGACAATACATCCTATTCCTGAATGCAATTGCCTTGAGTGGGGCAGACCAATCAAAGGTGTGATTGTAAAACATCCCCCTCCATGAGAACCAATCAACTCCGCCCATACCAGTTGAGCAGTTATGAATGTATCTGTGATATAACCCTTTTCCCACTCCCTTGTAAAAGTCCAATCAGGGACTTTGACCAGAACACTGAATGTAGTTTACTCTTGTATTTAGTTAACCTTGAAATTTCTGTAAGCTACATTCATCCTCTACTTGACATAAGCGTGAAGTTATTGTTAATTAGCAGGAAGAAATCATGTCTTCTAAAGCTCTCAAATGGGTCTTTTTAAACATGAAATTTAGCATCAGACTTTACTATGATTTTAACAGATTGAAACACAGTAGAACAAGCTAATGACTTTCCTTTGTAATTTTGATGATGTAGTACATCTGATCTGGCCCACCCTCAGCAGCTGTTAAGTGCCTACCAACACATTCCAGTGGCCACTTTTTACTGTGCCTTTATATAAATTTTGTAATTCAGAGCTGGTTAATAATTTCTAGTTGATGAGAATAAGGTTTACAACATTGACATTAAAAAAAGTACCTGTTGAATGTCTTTGTTCTGCAACAGTTGCTGTTCACCACACAAATTAATTCCTTTCATATTTTTGTAGTGACAGATTGCAGTTTAAGACCAATAAAATACATATTTCTAAAAATAAAATGCTTCTTATTTTGTCTTTATGAGGGAAAAGGTTCCATGGTGGAACCATGGTTGGTCAAAAACTTGCCCAGTGAGCCCAGCCATTAGAAGCCAGCTATATTTGCATTGGTTGCCGTGGCAATGTGTCATGAGAGTTCTGACACCTCAGAGCACATAAAAGGCAGGATTGTGAGACTTGTGGGCCTGAGTGAGGAACATATAAAAAACTGCCTATGTGGACTCTGGGGTTGGTGTCTGTGTGGATGTAGGATATCTGGAGAAGGAGAAGGAAGGATTTTAAGTCAGTGATCACCAGCAGCTGCGTGGCTGACATCATGAGCAAACAACTGGGCCAGTTGTTCCACTGCATATTTTGACTCTCTCTGTGGCAACAGTCGGCCTTCCTAGACAAGCTGTGGCCTCTCCGAGCCAGCATTGGGTGTTAAGGTCACGCAAACCTCCTGATAAAACCTACTAAAGAGTCCAGTGCTAAGAAGATTGTTTTCCAGGAAAGTGAGGCCAGGAAGCCTGCCTTGGCCTGGTGCTTTACTGCGGCTCAGTGCAGGAGCAGGAGAGGCAAGGCTTTGACTCACTCACTTCTGTTCCCCTCTAATGGACTGTGTGTCAGTATCGAGTGCTTTAGCTCCTACGCCGCAACAACATGAGTGTTTGAGTTGCCTGTGTTTGTAGGCTCAAATGAATCCAAGAGGTCAGGGCTGTCTGTTGCCAAGGTAACCATCAGGTGCAGCTCGGACTCATTCAGTCTAGCCCTTCTGCTGATGGATTGGTGGAGAGAGATTGGGGGGGTTGTTTTCTTTCCTCTCCTCCCTCCAAGTCAGAGGGGGTAAACTACGAAACAAGATGAGTGCTATGTTGAGCCTCAAAAACCAGGAAACCAGAAATGGGTTTCAATTCTGCAAGCTGAGACAAAAGTCTGTGGCAGTCTTGTGTTCCCAGTTTAAAGCAAATACCGGTAATTGAAAGTTGTTGTTTTTTCCACAAAAACGTCAAAGATTTTTTTTTTTTTTTGCCAAGAATATTCACCTTTGTTTTGTCTAATTTGACCACACTTCAGGCATGGGGGTCACCCACTAAAGCTCCCTCACAGGGACTCATCCTGCTTGGTGGGGAGGGTTTAGACAACATTTACTGTGAGGAGGGAGCCAGCCCATGACACAGAGAGAAACAGGGCTAATGGCTAATGGCTAACAGGGCTGTCCTCTGCCTGCCTCCAGTTTTATGACCACTGCATGAAACACATGACGAAAGCCTAGCCCACAAACACTATACGCATCATTAACACAACCATTAATATTTATGCCTTTCTCAGGAATACTGACATCATCGACACAGCAGTTGTTAAAGACAGCAGTGTGGATTAGGTCACTGTCGACAAACACTATAAGTAATCACAATTATACTGGCAATGCAAACATACCACTGATCATATGCAGAAAAATGACCATAAACCCTGCAGCCACCACAAACTAAATATGCTAGACCTATAAAAAAGGTATATTACACAGTACAATAGTAATGCTACTAGCCTTTTCTGTGAAAAAATATAAAGAATATTTTTTATCTGGGTTCTATCTAAGAGTCACAGCCTTAATTTAACCACAACAGCAACAACACATTACCACAGTATAATGAGTCTGCTACAGCCAGATCTGAGAGTGGAGTTGCTTGGTAGCTGTGCCTTTAAGGGCAGCCATAGCGGCTGGAGGGGGTGAGGGAGGGAGTCTGTGCTCGAGACTGGATTTGAGCAACACTCCATCAGCTATTTATCTCTGTACCATCCCTCCCTTTAGCTTTAGGCTGAGGACACACAATCAACTGCAGTGCTCCTCGTGCTCTAGTACTCTGGATCAAGTTTGGCCTCAGAACTAAGGACAAGCCAGTCGTTTTGAGCAGCTTAATGAACAGACTATAGGAGTGTGTGTGTGTGTGTGTGTGTGGGGGGGGGGCGATAGCGGGTGGAAAGGGTTGACATTACATAATATCAGTGAGGATATAAAACCATTAAAATCACACTGCTATGACTAATAAAGTAAACAGAGGCTTCATTGTGAAAACAAAAGAGCTGCTCACCTAAGCAGTTACTGAAAGTGGACTGTTATGATTTCCACATATAGTTGTTCTTTTACGATTACACAAACACAGTTGTGTGTAACTTTATTTGTAGTCCTTTACAGATCATTTCAGTAATGTGTATGGTATGTGTTTGTTTACAGATCATTTCAGTAATGTGTATGGTATGTGTTTGTATAAAAAAAGCAAGGTGGGGCGGGTGGACGGGTATAGAAGGAACTGTCCAAAATAACACCATTGTTCAGCTAATCAGCAAAAATTCCCTTTAAG
This sequence comes from Alosa alosa, assembly GCF_017589495.1. Classification (NCBI taxonomy): domain Eukaryota; kingdom Metazoa; phylum Chordata; class Actinopteri; order Clupeiformes; family Clupeidae; genus Alosa; species Alosa alosa. The sequence goes on along the minus strand of NC_063196.1, from coordinate 31,008,957 downwards.
GTAGAGGGGGCTATAAGAACAGAAGTCATGGGAACAGGAGTCATGGCAACCAAGCCGACTGGAGTTCCACTGTTGTTCAGCAGAGAGGTGAGCCACACCATAATATCTGAGGGGCTGTGGCTGCTGTGAATCAGTAGCCAACTGAGGCTGCAATTTTTACGGCAGACAGCGTGCTTTGGGTAATGTTCCACCGGCATTAAACATGTCTGGCTCAGCCCCCCACCCCACCCCCACCCCCAACCCTCTAGAGAGCAGACCTGCTGGAGAGCTCCAGCAAATGTTTAACCAGACAGTCCTAACCAGCTCCAGTGGCCCTGCAGGCTGGCAGCCCAGCGTCGAGCGGCGTGGCTGCTATAGCTCAGCGTCTACAGGCTTTAACGAGGCAAACACAGCCTTCAGCGCTGTCGAGCGCCAACCTTATAAGGGCAATTGAGGGCTGTAATGACGTCATGTGTTCACTAGGCTCTTGTTGACAAACACTTCTGAGATAAGTGAGACTTTCTCCCCGGGGAGAGGGGAAAGCATACCTCTTTGGCACTAATTCTACACCCATTAATCTTCTCATACAAATCTCATCTTCCTTTACACATAGACATATAATCCACAAACTGTCTCACATTAAACAAATTCAACTGAACAAATTCAAATTCAACCCTTTATTAAACACACTATAAATCCTTATACCATCCCCCTATATTACCCATCTATCCGTTTCTACATATCATAACTGTAAACATGTAAACATCATGATAACATTCCATTACCTGGACTCAGATGCATTACATACTAAACCTCTTTAATATCCATACTAAGGATCATGCACTTCTTTGAGACTTAACCCCTTAACCTTTTTCTGCTTTCATATTAGATAAGCGAACATATCCAAACAGTCTGGAATCAGTGTTCCTGGTTTCCCCCCTGACCTCTGCCGAGGTTTTATCTCCCGAGTCACCAATGGCCAAAGTTCAGGCCACAACCCAGCCCTGGCTGACCAATCGGCTGGGTCTGCAGGTGAGCCTGAGCCCCTGGTCACCTCAAACACCTGTATTATCACACCTGCCGCCGCCAGTACTGGTGGTGGAGGGGGTCAAGGGGGTCATCGCCATGGCTCCTGTCAGTCTGTAGTCGAAACCAGTCCTCACGCGGATCGGCTGCAGCCCTGGGTCAGTTCCTTGCGCTGATATCATTTCCTCACTTGCGTTTCCTTAGAAAACACAACAGGATGGGGGGAACGCATTAGTTGGGATGGCTCTGTGACTCTGTGTCTGCTTTGCTGTGGTTTTCTACCACAACAGTGCTAAACACCATAATCCATTGTGCTGCTGACCTCCCAGTCACCACTGTGGCCAATGGACCCTCTTGACTTCACCCTTAGGGTCTGAGAGGGAGGGAGGGAGGGAGGGAGAGAGAGAGAGGGAGAGGAAAGGAGAGAGGGGGGCAGGCAGCCAAGTCTCGAGTCTCAAAGGAAATCATATGGCAACGAATAAACAAGGGCTCTTGTTTACGCTAACCACTCACAACGATCGAGGTCCTATGTAGAGAGAGCTCATAGGACAGACGAGTAGGAGAGAAAACGGCTCGCGGCTCACCACTAGGAACTGATGGTGCAACTCACAGGGTTTCAAGTTGGGGCTAGTTCGCCCACGCATCCCCTTGCAGGCAGTCAGTCGCATAATAGAAAAGTGGGACGCATGCCAGTGAAGATACAACATTTAATCGCTAAAGTCACGGTCTTTTCAGTTCTAGGATGAGGTCAGACCCAGCAGATACACATAAACACACACCCATACACACACCCACACCCACACCCACACACACACACACACACACACACACACGGGTGAATACAGGGATTCCAGATCTTGAGATAAACCAGTCCAAAGCAGGATAAAACAAACTCCAGTAAAGTCCAGCAGTCAAATATTACTGTTGTGAGCCAGTTCAACTTAAGGCCGGCTTGCACAACAAGCCCTCTGTATGGTGTAGTAGTGCATAAAAGAAACCGTAAGATGAGAACAAGAAAACACATCTTAAAATGTTTTAAAATGACAATTACAGCCACAATGCCCCCATACAGATGAAAGCACATACACTACACTTGATGACTCAGCTTCAGCATAGTGACTACAAAGTAGCCAACAACACACTTGACAAAAAGAACAACGTGATGGAAAACAAGTGGAAACAATGTTTAGGTATAAAACAGCTTGTGTTCTTCAAGACCAGAGACTGCCACACTTTCATTCTGGTCCTGAAAAAAAAACAGCTGTCCTACTACATAGAAGGTCAGTCGGAAAGCTTGGCCCTCATCTCTGGTCTGGACTCCAGGGGAAAAGCCTTGATAAAGTGCCACAGTGCATGTGCTGACATTTGAAATAAATCAATCTAATTTCTTATCGTCTGACACAAGCTGAAGGTCCTCCACATGCTAACAACGTTAGCGATTAATTGGCAGAATGATGGAGCAGTTGGCTCCATCGCTAGCTGCTACTCTTCACATGCCGCTAGCTGCTACTCTTCACATGCCGCAGACCATAGTGGACATTCACAATGGTATTGAGCGCTAGCACAAGGTGAATTTGGTACAATTTTAGTTAAATTTAAATGTTTAGCAGACTCTTTAGTGAGCGCTTTAGCGTCAATGATATTACAAGGGCCATTGTCCCCAGAGCAACTCGGAGGTTAAGTGCTTTGCTCAAGGGCTTAATGGTGGAAGCCGGGAATTGAACTCACAACTTTCCGCTCCCCTACCACCGGCCCAGTATTACAGTACACCGTATCAGCTGGTGCAGAGCATCGGGAGAGGCGGTGAGTGGGGCAAATGAGATGCCGACGCAGGAATAGCTTGAAATCCCGAAATCAAAAGCAGCCTACAAATGAGACGTATCAACAAAGATCAATGCCTGCTTCTGAGTGAGAAAGAACTTATATTTACTGAAATCTGCTGCTGCTGGAGTTTCCATGACGTTAAGTCTACGCGGCTGTGCTCTACACACGCTCCAGAATCCAGCCGCTGTCTGTGTCTCCAGATAAAAGCAGGGCTATAAAACTCTCCTGTGACACGGCCCTGGCTGGACTTGACCAGAGCTCTGACTCTGCAGGTCCATAGTGTAAGTGTGTGTGTGTATGAATGTGTGTGCAATCTGTGCATGTGAGTTAGAGAGGCTGTTTGTATGTGTGTGTGTGTGTGTGTGTGTGTGTGTGTGTGTGTGTGTGTGTGTGTGTGCGTAAATGTATGTATGTATGATAGTGCGAGTTCGAGAGGGTGAGTGTGTGCGTGTGAGTTCGAGTGTGTGTGCATGTGTGTGTGCGTGCAGGGGGTGGGTTCATGTGAGATGCATTTTCCATCTGACTGCTTTGGTACACTGAGTTCTCTGTGGAGAGGCCACTGGCCGGAGCGCTGGGCTGCTGGTCCAGGACCACAGGAGGGAGGCTACAGTATCCACCTCTCCACACAGCCTGTATCTGAACAGTCATACGCTACCCCACTCCTTTATCCCTTTATCTCTCTCTCATCTCTCTCTCTCTCTCTCTCTTTCTCTCTCTCAAACACACACTCACACACACACACGCCTGCAAATATGATCCATTTACATTACAGTGTTCCGTGATAGGGTGAGATGAGATTTAGGGCCGTAGAGAGTTTAACTAGCAGTCCAAACAACCTTTGGCCCACAAACTGAGGCTGCGTTTGGATGATGGGCAGGGATGTAGTGGAGGCTAAACGCAAGTAAACACAGTTTATCCACCTCTGAAATGTCAGAAATAGTTTATCCACCTCTCATTAGAGTTTATCCACCTGTCAAAAGAGTTTATTCACCAATTGCAAGTTTTAACATTCAAAAATTACACTGTATTATCTACATATCTACATTCACAATATGTAGTTTCATCATCTCATCAACACTCTAGGAACCATTTAATACCATTGGTATTGTTATAAACTTTGGACCTCCACCATCATCAAACATGTTCTGAATTATCCAATACCGCATGGCGCAGTCCACCTCACCGTGATCACAGAATTCATAGTTTACCCACCTCTTATTTTACCACTACATCCCTGATGATGGGTCATACTCAAGCAATGAACTTATCTTCAAGGTTGTCCTCTCTAGGGGGAAGCTGTAAGGGGATGAGTTAAAAGAGAATACTGTATAGGAGAGAGTTGAGGATCGGTGGAGGAGGGCAGCACAAAACCCAACTCACCCAACCAACAGTGTTAAATGCAGCCGTTGCCAACTGCTCTTTCAAGTGTTCAGGAAGAGTATCAGCTTCTGAGGAATGGTTTATGGCTTTAGGGAGACTGCCAAGCAGAGACGAGCAGAGCAGCAGGGAGAGAGGGGGAGAGGAGAGGAGGGTAGTGGAGGAGAGGAGAGGGGAAGAGGAGGGTAGTGGAGGAGAGGAGAGGAGATGAGGAGAGGAGGGGGGGAGAGGAGAGGGGAAGAGGAGGGTAGTGGAGGAGAGGAGAGGGGAGAGGAGGGGAGGAGGGAGAGGAGGGTAGGGGAGGAGAGGGGAGAGGAGGAAGGGGGGGGGGGAGGGAGGAGATGAGGAGGAGGCTTGAGGAGAGAGGAGGAGGGGGCAGGGAGGGTAGGGAGGAGGAGGGGGAGGGGGGGAGGAGGGAGGGGAGGGGGAGGAGGAGAGGGAGGAGGGGAGGAGAGGGGGGAGGAGAGGAGAGGGGGAGGAGATGAGGAGAGGCATTGAGGAGGGGGGGAGGAGGGAGAGGGGAGGAGGGGGGGGGAGGAGAGGAGAGGGGAGGGGAGGAGGGGGGAGGGGAGGAGGGAGGAGGAGAGGGGAGGGGGGGGGGGGAGAGGAGAGGAAGAGAGGAGAGTAGAGGAGAGGCCATTTGGTCTTGGCCATCCCTGTGAAACCTGCTGTGAGTGAAAGCAACCCGCAGAGACCACGGGCCCGTCCCGACAGGCAGGTGGATAGCGTCCAGCAGCCCCTCAGCCCGGCGCCCTCCCCGCGCTTGCCTCTCTGCCACACCTCATCACACACACTGCGGGTTTGGGAGCCGGAGCGCGAGAACGGCGGCCCGGCCTCGCCAGCGACCCAGCGCACTCTTCAGATGTGTTTTTGCTTCGCCTCTCTTTCAGTTTCTCCACCTCTCCCTCCCTCCCTCTCTATCCCACAGCTCTCTCTCTGTGTCTTTCTACACTCTCTCTTCACTAATTCTGTCTTCTCTTAGTTCCGCTCTTCTCTCCATTATCTCTATCTCTCCATTTCTCTTGATCTCTCTTCTCATCTTTACTCTCTCTCTCTCTCTCTCTCTCTCTCTCTCTCTCTCTCTCCGTAGCAGGGCCTGTGTGCTGTGTGAAGCCTGTGGTGTGTCTTACGCAACACCCCACCGCGCCGTTTCAGAGCTGCCTCTCTCCCAGGACTGGGCCAGCGAGCCGGAGCCAACACAAACCCCACAAATAATCAAATCAAACTGCTAAATTACAGGGGGCTATTAGAGTCCAGCACACACCCTCTCTGTTTCCCCCACTCGCTCACCCTCTTTCTTTCTTTCCTTTTCTCTCTCTCTCTCTCTCTCAGTCCTGGGAGTTATTCTTGCTTTGGTGGAAGGAGCTAGCAGTGGTGGGGTGGGGAGGTTGGGGGTTTGGGGTTGGGGTGAAGGTGGGGAGGTTGGGGGGTTGGGGGTGGGGGGGTGAAGGTGGGGGAAAGGGCTTCCAGATGCCGTCCGATTGCACATGATGAGTCAGAACGTTTCAGTGGGCCAAGATTCTCAGCACTCTCCCATGGCACCTCACGCTAAAGCAGCCCCTTCACACACTCACACACACACACACACACCACCAACACCATCAACCCTCAGCCCTGCCTGCCTGCTTGCCTGTTGGAAACACTGAGTCAGCCAACTGGCCAAGGACTTTCCTTTCATGTTTATCTGTGGGTCCATAATGGGAGGCTGTCGCTCACATACACACACACACACACACAAACACACACACTGGTTCATGGAAGTAAGGCCCCCACTAATAATGTAAGTCATGCCAGAGAAAGCAGACAGTTATCAGAGAGCCCATTTCCCTGTTTCCTGCGGATGTATTTGTTTGAGGTCCATCTCTCCCTGTGTTTGTGTGTGTCTGTCTGTGTGTGTGTGTGTGTGTGTCTGTGTGCGTCTATGTGTGTGTGTGTGTATGTGCGTGTGTGTGTCTATGTGTGTGTGTGTGTGTGTGTGTGTTGCTGCTTCACATAGCCAGGTTACACGACTATTCCAATTATGACCAGTGATGATAGAGGCAACCAGCACTCTTTTCCTATGATCAAGTGTGTATATGTGTGTGTCTCTCTGTCTCTCTCTCTGTCTCTCTCTCTGTCTCTCTCTCTCTCTCTCTCTCTCTCTCTCTCTCTCTCTCTCTCTCTCTCTGTGTGTGTGTTTGTGGGGCAGCCTTACATAACCCCCCCAGTAACCCCACAGGGAGGAAATCATCAGACTGCAGTTTCCACTGACTGTCCCGATGCATTGTTCTGACCATGTCAGACGGAAGAGATCTCCACTCTGGCCAACCCAAAAAGGAAAAAAAAAAGAAAGAACGAAAGAATGATAGAATGAACGAAAAGGAAAAAGGAACAAACACAAGTCACTTCCAATCAAAGGCCGGCCAATCCCTTTTGTTTGTCCCCTCCTTCCTCCACCTCGCTCAGTCTTATCGGGCTCCTAATGAGGAATCACCCGTGTTGCCAAAGCTGCCCCCAGTCCGACGAATCCAGCACCTCGTCTAACCTCTCTCTCCGCCCAGGCTCCCACAGAGCAGAAGCCCGACGCGCAAACGCGGCCTTCGCAAACACTTTCCACCGGGCTCCTTAATTAAACACACAAGACCTTCATCCTAAAAGCATTCCATGCCTTTATGCAGGATCCATGTCAAATGCCAGCTAGCAGACCAGATGTTGAGCTTCTGGTGATTGCCATAAAGTCTGCTGCTCGTTCTTGCTACTGAAAGGGACACACAGGGAAGCGATTCGGTTTCCATCGTTTGCAGTCCATCTCCTGTACTGAACTGAAAGCTCTGGCACAAACAAAGTTAATGAGGTCTAGTAGGCAGGATGAGAAAGCCTTCAAAATCCCCCTAACCCCCCCCCTCCTTATAAAACAAGAAAACACAAAGTACATACCAGGGTGAGTGAGTGAGTGAGTGAGTGAGTGGATGGCAACTACTCACTTTTGGAAGGATTTGTTGAAATATTAGCCAATATAAGTCAGGGATCTGACCAGGCGTTAACAGGTGGTGTTTGTGGTAGGTTGGGCTGGATTGGACTTGGATAGCATAGTGTTGCATTCAGGTTGAGACTGGTTACAAACCTCAAGCCCCAATGCAAGCTTTCATCAGCAATGCTAAGATCATAGGTCAGATTTCTGCGCACATACAGATAAGGCATGAGACAAGAGGTATACCTGCACTGGGCTACAAATGACATCGCTCAAAAGGGGAACATGCTTTTCCAGGAGTACTGGAGATCCAGTTCAATGACTGGCCAGAGGACTAATAGTTTTGTAACTCGATCAATAAGCTTAGTTTAGTGACTTAAGAGTTTTGTAACTGGCCTATGTACTATTTGCTTTACTCTGTTACTCTGCCAGTAGATTTGGTGTTTAGATATTTTGCAATAGTTATTGTGATCTGCCCAAGACCAATATGTTAGTAGTAAGTAGTACTCAGTCTTGCCAAGGGCTGGGACAAAAACTGTTTAGGCATAGACTAGAGTGAGTTAGGCATAGACTAGAGTGAGTTAGGCATAGACTAGAGTGAGTTTTAATTAATGCCTTAGTCATCCAGTGTGTGTTTTAATTAATGTCTTAGTGTGTGTTTTTCAGCAGTCAGCAGTCTTCAGTCACACTTTTGATTATGAATATCTGGGGTTCAAAGAGAGAGATCTCTGAAAACCAACGCAGAGGTTTTTTTTTAAGAGAATGCTGGCAAGACAGTCAGTCGGGCACCCCTCACACACAACTGCCCCTGAGCCCAAGTGGAACTGGCAAAAACGTGTACGTCTATGCATGTCTGTTAGTGTGTTTGCAGACTGAATACTAAGCAGCAGCTGTGGCAGCATAGATTTGGAGACATTTAAAGCACAGCAAAAGAGGGGGGGGCAGAGAGAGAGAGGGTGGGGTTGAGAGAGAGGGAGAGATAGAGAGAAGGGAGAGAAGAAGCCTATGAGGCAAGACTGATTATTTTAGCAGATTCAATCATGCACCAGCTGAGGAAAGCACGGTGCACCTTGTGGGACACAAGTTAAACAGTCCCAGCCTCTCTCTCTCACTCACACACACACACATATACACACACAAAGTTCCAGCAACTTCAGTCTGGGACTACTATGGCGGCTGTGCGAGGGAAAGCTCAGCTTCACGGATCTCTGGTGCTTGTAGTGTGGGCTTGGTGTGGTGGTGGGGCAGATCCAGATACTGGTTTTGGGCCTTTGTGGCCGCGGTGAAACACTTATGTGTAACTTCTCCATCCAAGCTGTGTGAGAGTCTCTGCGAGGGGACTGCTGTGCTCACGTCTCGTCTTGTCTCGTCTCTCCTCTTTTGGCCATGGTTGTTTATGACCCAGCGCTGGGGTACAGAAGTGAGCTGCAGCACACGTGGGAGTGAGCCAGACAGACAAGACAAGAAGAGATATGGGGAGAGAAAAATGTTTTCTGAGAGAAAGAGAGAGAAGGGGAGAGAGAGAGAGAGAAAGAGGGAGGAAGAGAGAGAGAGAACAAAATAACTGGGCAGATACATAACTATGGGTTTTGAGAGACAGTTAGATGGAGAGAGATCAAGTTTAATACAATATTTATGGGGTGTTTGAGTGTACATGTGTGTGAGAGAGACAAAGAAAGAAAGAAAGAAAGAAAGAAAGAAAGAAAGAAAGAATGAAAGAAAGGAAGGAAGGAGAGGGTCCATGTATATATGAGTATGTGTGAGAAAGGGAGCAAGCAAGAGAGAGAGAAAGAAAGAAAGAAAGAAAGAAAGAGGGAGAGAGAGAGGAAGAGAGAGGGGGGGGGGGGTTAAGGGAGTGCAGAACAAAGCGCTCTTTGTGTGGTGCACACAGAGGGAGAGGAGGGGAGTGTTTAACAGTCTGCACTCACTGCATTCCTGCAGCCAGATTACCAGCCAGCCACACTCACACACGCACGCAAGCAAGCACACACACAACCTTTCAGATCCCAACGCACAGACTTAACTCTTTACAAACTACATTCAGACCGCAACAAGTTCTACAGTTGGGTCTAATGTCTTTTCTAATCTTTTCTAAGATAGATAAGCACATACTACTAGCCAGCCATGTCTGACTAAACATAAACCTACTTCCTTCTGAGAGCCAGAACCACCACAGAACTGACAGAAACAGACACTGTCTAAGGTACAGTATTGGTCAGCTTCTAAGAGGTAACAGTAACAGAACTAGGGGGACAGGAACACCAGTTAAAGGACAACTACACACTAAATCCCCTCATACTCTGTGAAAGGGCAGACATCTGTGATGCACTTTTGATTCTCTAGTTTGATGATGTATGCTCCTTATGCAAATTGAACACATACACACTCCCTCTCACACACACACACACACACACACACACTTATGTCCTCACACACACACACAGAAGGACTCCAAAACAGAAAGTCGAAGCATACAGAGAGAGAGGGAGGGAGGGAGGTCTCCTCACCTGGGAGCATGATGCTCAGAGGAATGCACTCCTCCTCGGGCTCGGAAGGGGATTGTGGGACGGCGGTACGGTAAGAGAGAGCGCCTCCTCGACCACTCTCCGCTATCTCTGCCGCTATAAATACTCCAAGATGACCGCTAATGTCAACAGCCTGGAAATGGTCAGCAGGCTAACAGGCGTGCATCTTGAATTTCCCCTGGGTATCAATAAAGTATCTATCTATCTATCTATCTATCTATCTATCTATCTATGATGCATTATAATGACTAAGGCCCGTTTCACAATCGGGTGGTGTGTTTACCGTCAGGCTGCATGCGGTCCGGCATTTTATTTCGCCCCATGGTAACAGGTTAGACCTTTAATCAATCGCCTGGGTGACACGCGACGCCTCAGGCGCGAGCTCGAAAGTCGCCAAAGAACGCGGTAGCATCCTAGGAATAGGACGCCTATTTTTTTTTTCCACTCCACGCAAGCCGCCTTGGAAGCCCTGATTCAAAAACAGTGAAGAAAAAAATGACGTGAGAAAAAGTGAGCGGCGTGAAACGGGCGTAAGAATGCTACGTTCATATAAAGGGACGTAAGAATGCTACGTTCATATAAAGGGACGTAAGAATGCTACGTTCATATAAAGGGACGTAAGAATGCTACGTTCATATAAAGGACGTAAGAATGCTACGTTCATATAAACGGGCGTAAGAATGCTACGTTCATATAAAGGGACGAGCAAACTGATGTACAGTAATTATCGGTGGACCGAAGCTCACGATCATATAAACTGTTGCAGGTGTAGAGATGCGAGATGCGAGATGCGTGCCGATGCTTTGGAGATTAGTGTTCTGGTGAGGCTTTTGCTCATAGCTTACACTGCACTTTATGCATGCAAGCGTTTACAATACTGAACTTTGGATGAGTCAAGCGACTATTGAGTTATTAATTCTCTTGACTTCATGATCATTTCATTAAACATTAGAGGAGACTGGTTTTCAGTGGAGACATGATAGCATTGAAGAACAATGCCAGAGGCCAAGGCCGCTCAGTCTTGCCTACTCCTCGACTAAGGTGAGGTTAAATAGTTCATTTGTTTGAACGACTTTGAACGATTTTCTACTAATTCGACACTTTGGTTGTACATCAAACTGTTGCTTTTGGAATCAGATTAGCTAACCATTATAAATCATACCGGTGTGTTGACAGGCATTATACATGATTACGCCTCTTCAGTATGAAACGTACACAGAAACTCTTTACCACAAGATTTATCATGCGAGTATTGCACATGAGTGTGATTCCTGTATGTTTTCTTTTTGCAGTCATTTCCCATGTGTAGCTACCTCACCTCCCAGGTATGAGTCTATTAAAAGCCCTGGTGTGGTTTTGTGGGATGCTGCTGTTGTTGCTTTTTTGCGCTGATGTGACAGAAGTGGGAGAGCAGGAAGATCTGTCGAGTGGCCCTGCAGTCGGAGAGGAAAGAGGAAGTGCCCGATGGGGCGCCGATCTCCAGAGGATAGCAGCCAGGCGCTGAGAACGCCGGGCACGGAATAAACCACGGAACGTCAGGGCCACGGAACACGGGGAACACAGCACAGCACAGCACAGCACAGGACAGGACACCGACAAGGGCCGCGGAACAAAGGTCCATGGAACACACAGGAGATGGAAAATGGCAGGGATGGCGGGCGGTTAGTGGACAGAAGCAGGAGCGGGGGGCACTAAACACAGACCACTTCATCAGCCGCACAACAGAGGCTGCTGCCAAACTCACACTCCATCTGTCTGTCTCTTTCTCTTTCACACTCACAGATGCGCACATGTTTCTTTCTCTTTCTCACATGTCTCAGTCTCTTTCACAGACACACACATCTGAGAGCGTGCACACACACAAACACACACACACAGATAAACACAGCCACAAATAGCTCCAAAAGGTGTCCAAACAGACAAACACAGATGCAAGGTTTTGAAAAACATGAACAAGTGACGTCGCCGTCAAACGCTGACGTTTCTCAAACGCTGACGTTTCTCAAACGCTGACGTTTCTCAAACGCTGACGTTTCTCCCATTCTCAAAAGAAGACTCGGATGAAAAGCACTGACATGATGTGACAACGAAGACATATTTACTAACAACAGGGGGTGGGAGTGGGAAGAGGGGAGATGTGGGGAGAGAGAGAGAGAGAGAGAGAGAGAGAGAGGGAGAGAGAAAGGAGAAACAGAGAGACGGCAGAGGACACCTAATCCAAGGGATTAGTGGCTACTCTCCTACTCTACACAACGGCACATGACCTTAGTGACACCAGTACATAAGGTTCATGAGGAAGATCATATATCTATCCATCCATCCACCCACCAACCCACCCATCCATTTATCCATCCATCTATCTATCTATCCATCCATCCATCCATCTCTGTGGGTTTATAAAAGAGGGCTCAAGGACGATGACTAACTTTGAGTCACTTTTCACTGCTTTCCTGTGTGTCTCAGAATAGGACACCCACACACACCCACACACACACACACCTCCCGAGGCAGGGGGTGATTGAGAATGATTCATGAGCACTCCCAAGATTCCAGCACCATCGCTCATATCCGGACCCCAGGGCCTCTTATTCCAATCAGACACATTCCAAATAATACAAATATAAAATGCCTATAAAATGAATGTAGAAATTAAGCGTATGAAGACCCGGCGACATAATTTGTAGCTATAAACAACAGGAAAACTTCAGAGCTGATTTCACGACCCTTGAGTGTGAGCCGGAGCCTAGAGGGAGTTGTTTCACCGAGCAGGAGTTGCTGTGTCGCAATGCCTCTCTGGCTTCTTATCACTGCGCATGCATGCACAGATATCAAAACCACATTAAAACACCCGGCATTCCAAGCCCGCATTCCAAGGCGTCCACATGCACACTCCTCCCCGCTCTCTCGCCAGTGCTAATGAAAACCAGAGTCTGGCAGCTCTGCAAGAGAAGAGGGAGTGGAGGGCCCAGGGGCCTTAACCAAACAGCTCCGCGTCCGGATCTGATGATACTCACACTCGCTCACATATGCATGCTTGCAATGATTCCATACCAATCAGCGTTTGCAGTGAGGGCCAAGGCAGGCGCTGGTTAGACTCAGCAGCAGAAGCCCAAGTGGTGGCAGCAGCGACACTGGGGCCAGGACTCTGAAGGCTCCAGCTCTGACAGATTGGGGGGTGGGGTGGAAGGAGGAGGTGGTGGAGGGGGGGGGGTGGGTTGAGTGAGGAGGGGAGGGGGGTGAGGAGGAGGTGGAGAAGGAAGCAGAATTCCTCCTGAAAGATGAGGTATTTTTCCATTTCCTCAGGAGCGCGCTGGACTAAATTGTTTTTGGCCATGGCACGCTCAAGCCTTACCCTGTGGTGTTCGGAGATACACACACACACAAACACACACGCACATCTCACCCTGGGGTGTTCGGAGATACACACCCACCCCCCACACACCCACACAAACAAACAAACAAACTCACACACACCTCACCCTGTGGTGTTCGAGAGACGGACACACACACACACACACACACACACACACACACACACACACAAACACCACACACACACACACACACACCTCACCCTGTGGTGTTCGGAGACAGTGCTGAGGTCAAGGGTGAGCTCCAGCCCAACGGCTGCTCTCCAACTTGGGCTACACTGTTGCTTTTTGCTATGCTACGAGTGCATTTTGTTATGCCATACATTTGCTACGAGTTTTTAAACTATTCTTTGACTATTGCCCTTCTATGCTTTTACCAACTATTCCTGTTTGCTTTTGTTTATGTAAAGCACATTGAATGACCTCTGTGTATGAAATGCGCTATATAAATAAAGTTGACTTGACGAGTACTTTTTGTTATGCCATACTTGTGAGTACACAAGACCTTATTCAGAATATCAACTCTATATTAGTGTGGCATGCCATATATTCTGATCACAAAAAAACATTCTTCTTTCAACCTTGTGTATTGTACAAGTACTGATCAGGAGTTAGGGCTGCAGCTATCGATTCTTTTTGTAATCGATTAATCTAGCACTTTATCGATCGATTAATCGGATATTTTTTTTTTGCATTTTTAAACAACCAAAACAAATAATGCATAACGAAAATGACATGGCTGTAAAATGATCAAACAATTGGCACAGAGGTATTTATTCTAACTCCAACATCAGGCTACAAAACTAAGCCAATTTATTGCACTTACCCATTTAGTTTTATAAGGCCAGTGCCAACAATTAAATAATGTTCAAAATGCTCTCTGTAAATTGCAGCCCTTGTGCTTAGCTGGGCTTAACAAAGCTGTCCATACTATGTTGTGAAGTGCTGGGAGGGAGAAGAGGGAAAGCAATTTAATGTATTAATATGCACAAGTTTCATGCTGTAATCTAGACCTGACATCAAAGTAAATAGGCCTATCTGTTTTATGTAGATTTCTACACCTGCAGCACTTACCATTAGGCTACTAACAAATAATTTTACCATTAGGCTACTCAAAAATAGCCTACCATTAGGCTACTAACAAATAATTTTACTATTAGGCTACTAAAAAATTATTTCTGGGGTGAGCCTATTTGCTATGGTTACCTAGCAACCTGTGTGTGTGTGTGTGTGTGTGCACGCGTGCGGTGCGTGAGGGAAGATGAGGGTGCATGCATGTGTGTATAAGAAGGGGTTATTTTTTAGGCATACTGTCTTGCAATTGAACGTGAATAAGTTTACTACTTAAAAACATCAAAGCTAAACATTATATCACGACATCGCTACAAATACAGTATGTGATTAAAATCAGCCAACATCAATTTAGCTAGGCTATAGGCTACGTAGATAGATGATAGAGAGGCTAGATAGATTGATAGATGGCCTACTTTATTGACGCTTGGTGAAACAGCATGGAGTGGATGTTTTTGGTTCAGATGCTTGTTCTTTTCCTTTTTGAGTATGTAATGATCCCAAAACTACTTGAAAACTTCAGACATTCTCTGCCATCTTGACTCCGCCATCACGCCAGCTAAATTCAGAATGTATCACCAAAGATTGTTAAGGCGGAGCAAGATATTTCATTAGGAGCCACTTCGGAACCCGGATGAGGGGGGGGGGGGGGGGTCATAATCCCCGTTTATGCAGAGCAGAGGCAGCGACTGCTCCATTGAAGTCTATGGGCATAGCTCAGAATTTTACCACATATGCTAAGGTCTTGGTTCTATAGAGTTAGGAATGTGAATTTCGGCACGCCATGATCCTCAAACCCTTCTAGAACATTTCAGGTACATTTTGCCCATTCCAGTCTGGAAAATCGACTTTATATCAGGTGTGCGCCGGTTATTTATGCCGCTGCTGTTGGGTCGTTACCTTGACGCTTTCATCAATCGCCATCTACACGCCTCTTTATGCAGACAGGATTCGATCCCCATTTCGCACCCATAGACATGAACTACGACGAAGTATCTTGCTCCGCCTTAACAATCTTTGGTATCACGATTCATGCGCTAGTGGTGTGCTTCCTGAACAACGGTCCGTGTGGAACAATCAGATCCCCTTGGCAGATAGTGCTGGCCATAGGAATTTAGCGAGGCTTCGAGGCAGGGTTTTTGCCTCGAGTCATTTTTGTAATCGAGTTATTCGAGTAACTCGATGAATCGTTTCAGCCCTATCAGGAGTCCTGATCAATTAACTAATCACCAGATCATATAGCTAGGTTGAGGTGTGCACACATCCGATGCGCATTTGGAGTATGGAACAAAAGCCGAGTTTAGGACTGGAGATTTGAGATGAACTTCAACCCCATGCTGACTAAGGACACAGCTGTAGCCCATAATAAAATGAATTAAAACCCACGTTAGAATTTGACACAATAGCATTCTTCTCCTTTCTCATCCTTGATATCAATAGGGAAGCAATAGGGATTTTTTACTACTGACTACTGTAAGCTGCCTAAAAATGATGACCTTGTAATGCCACGCTGCCTACCACTCCAATGACCTCAGGTTTCATTGTATCTTCATGAGAGTGTGGCTTGGTATGGCATGTTTGTGTAACCTTTGTGTTTGTGTGTGTGTATGCTAGAGAGAGAGAGTGGGTCTATGTGTGTGTGTGTGTGTGTGTGTGTGTGTGTGTGTGTGTGTGTGTGTGTGTGTGTGTGTGTGTGAGTGTGTGTGTGTGTGTGTGTGTGTGAGTGTGTGTGTGAGTGTGTGTGTGTGTGTGTGTGTGTGTGTGTGTGTGTGTGTGTGTGTGTGTGTGTGTGTGTGTGTGTGTGTGTGTGTGTGTGTGTGTGTGTGTGTGTGTGTGTGTGTGTGTGTGTGTGTGTGTGTGTGTGTGTGTGTGAGGGGGTCGTAAAAGGCAGCTGTTCTGCACTCTCTCTCTCGCCCTCCCCAGGGCCGCTTGGCTTCACCAGCGCGGCGTATCCTACAGCAGGCCTGTAAAAGGTCCTGTAACAGAAGCCCCATCAGAGTTTCCAGTCTCCTCATTAAAGGCTCCACGGATGCCCTGGCCGCTGTGCCGAGCCACAGAGTAAACGCGGCCTTCAAAGCAACGACCCCTGTAGGTGCTCCGCAGGGACAGGAGAGGGAGGGAGGGAGGGAGGGAGTGAGTGAAGAGGAGTAGAGAGTGATCGATGGGTCACACACGTGTGATTACAAAATGCGCTACTGTGTGCTAGAGTAACATGGGCTCACATGGTAGGCTCACCTGTGGCTCGGACAGGGAGAACGCTAGCACTAACAAGGAGCTAATGGAGTCGCAGGCATCTCAGGTGTGTGCTATCTCCCCTGCTACGTGATTAGAAGGCGGCAGGGTAATAGGATTACGCGAGCGCAATCCGAGACGGCGGACAGTGTCTCAGCGAGGGGGAGCGTGGGTGTGGGAGCGCTGGAGAGACAAAACGATCCCTGCGAATCTGAGCGAACAAAGAGGCGAGATGATTCCTTGCCAGAGGGGTTAGTTCATACACCTGGCGGATCCAATCACGGCACCTGACGTGGAGTGGCACACCTTGGATGTCAGGTGTCACTCTGAAGTTGTCTCAGAGGTCTTAGGGACATGCAGAAACGTGTACAATTGCATCAGACAGACATGGGGGTGGGGATAGAGGAAGAGAAAGAGTGGGATGAGTCTCGTGTCCTAGCGAGGCCGGGCTTGTGCACCCCGCCCCCCCCTTCAATTACAACAACCAATCAGCTGCCACCAGGAAGCAGATGTATGTGGAGACACATGGACACATATGCGGGGACACGTAAATGCGTAAAGTGGACACAAACGCATACAGACACACACAGAAAGGTAAACACATAGTTAGTTCACTGACTGGTCTAAAGTGCTGCAGTTCACAGATACCATCTCTCTCTTTTTCACACACACACACACACACACACACACACACACACACACACACAGAAAAGGAAAACACATAGCACATATCACAACAGACAGACTGGCCTAATGTACAGCAGTTCACAGGCATCATCTCTCTCTTTCTCGCTCACACACACACACACACACACACACAAAGTGCTTCTCTCGTTTCCTTTCACATCACACCAGCAACTGTAATGTTGCAGCATCCAAACAAGTGGAGAAGGTTAAGGAGAAAGGAAAGGCTTCTCCGATATCACTCCACCTCTCCTGCACCCCACCTTGGGGAGCCACGTCCATCCCAGGAGGGCCTCAGCCCACGTCCATGTGAGACCAGCCCAGCAGTGGGCCGCTGCACACCTGGCGGACCGGGCCTGAACACTACCTGAGAGCTAGATACTGTACAACGCATCACTGAAGAATCACCTCATCCTCACGGGAGATCAGCTCACTGTGGAGTTTAGACTTTCCCCACTTTCAGTGTTTACACAGCGCGGCTAAAGCAGTTGCTAAATGGAGGGAGATGTTAACTAACTTCATTTTCAGGTCAAATTAGAGTTCACTCTCTTGACTACACAGGAGTGCATAAGAGCTGGACAGGACAGGACACGCTTTCATTTTTCGTTTCCTCCGTCAGTGTGGCATTCCCTCCTCAAGCTAGCTGTTAGCTGTCACGTTTTCATTTCCTCAAGGTCACCCGAGTAGTATAAGAGCACCCGAGTAGTATATCAGAGTATTCTCAAGCTAGCTGTTAGCAGTCACGTTTACATTCCCTCAAGTGCACCAGAGTAGGCCACTGTACCCGTCAGCCACTCTTCACTATCCTGTCAATGAAGGCAAAATGGCCCCCTAAAAATGATCATCATCTACCAGAATTCACTGTGACAGGTGTCGGGTGAAAACTCCTCTCAAGACCTTTCACATTTCTTCAACGACATTCATGCCACCACCAATTTCTATCACATCTGTGTAGGCTAGCATTTAGCCCCCTGTCCTTTAGCTAAAAGTACATAACTTAAATAAGCTTCTGCTTTACTAGATGGTAACTGTAATGACACCCATAAGGTTTCACTCAAGCATTCAGTCTCTCTGCAAAGACAATGCTTAGAAGATGGTGTGAGGTTTAATGGATGCGACAATGGGAGCAAAACACACACACACACGCACACACACACACACACACACACACACACACACACACACTTCAAATCCTTAATGTGTCTGTGCGTGGCTGAAAGCCGATCACGCCCACTGCCACACCACTCCCCTGCCACCCAATCCAAGGCCCAGGAGGCCCCCCGAGTCTGAAGTAATCCCAACGCCAAGGACAGGAAGTTACATAATGGCCAGCATCAGAGGACATAATGAGAGCAACATGCCGTGGATGGATAGAATTGTAATGAGATCATTCAATGAGGACGATAGAAAGATAGACTGAAAGGAGTGACTGATAGAGTGAAAGAGAGAGAAAGAAAGATAGATAGATAGAGAGAGACAAGGAAAATAAGAGAGGAGTTGGGACTGAAAAGCTCTTTTCAGAGAGCCAATAGAAAAGACTCGCGGCCAGAAAAAAGACAAAGCAAGGTCAAAAAGCTCTTGTCCAGCATTGGGGAGAACGAGAGACACACTCCCTCGTACCTTACGTAACAGTAATGACTGTTTTTTTGTAAACATTTGGTACGCGTCTGTGAGCAGAGAGAAAGAGAGAAGAGAGAGAGAGAGAGAGAGCACGAGTATGTGAGCTCATAGAATTGTATGCGCTTCTAGAGAGCACATCTGTTTAAGATATCCTGTTGTTAATGTGGCCCAAAATCTTGGCCTGCTAGAATGGCATGAAGTCACACAGAAAGGGAAAACATTTGCTTGAAGTATATGTAGGGGATGCGTTTCCACTGATGCTATAACTTATTCCACTAACTACTCCAATGCCTTTACAAAGTAGGACAATCTCATTACAATCATCATCATCATCATCATTATCATCATCCTCATCGTTGTCGTCGTCAACATCAGCAGCAGCTGCATGTTCTGCATCAGTGGTGCAATTACCTCCACAATCACCAGCATTAAGCAACATCACTACAGTGGTCAGGGGACAAAAACACTATGACAGCCACCAGAAGGCTTTAGGTCACATGACACTTCTACCATCACTATCACTGATCTTTACCTAGTAGCACCAGAGACTCTCTAATGAGGTGACACAGCACTCAAAGAATTTCCCTTAGAAATGTATGGGGTTAGTTCGTAATGCCAAAATGGCACATATCCCATTCCTTCCTGAAAGTAACATAAGAATAACGTCTTTAACCTTATTTTAGCGATTTGGGGGTAGATATTTGTATCGTTCAATACAGGTTGAAACACTGATTCGCCTGATACTTTTTATGTCATTCATATGACCCCCATGTCTCCCCATTCATTTGAATAGGAAAACAGCTGCCCAAAATAGCTGCCCGAAGTGTGTTACCAAGTTACAAGCGTTACCAAGCATTCACAAGTGAGGGGACTTGCCTACATGGACCTAGGTAGCACTGCCAGACTCATAGTCAGACCTAGAGCGTCCCGTGCATTGCCAAGAAAGACCTTGTGTGTGCTGATTCTCCTAGTTAAAAAGTTGGCAGTTTCTTTGGCTTGAATGATGTCCTCAATACTAGATTGCCCATCATTTTTAAGTGCCCAAAGAGTTTTTCTGTCTACTCACAACTTAATACCACTCCCGCTAAACAAGAAAGTAATCCATGAGGCTGTTCATTAATACGTTAACTCATTTAGAGCAAATCTGATACATCTCTCCAGGGTTAGCCTATCTCTTCAAAATACTCAAAGGCATTGAGTCATTCCAACTCACAACTTCAAGTCCCTCTAGCTTTAAGTATAAGTATAAGTATATATACTCTTTTGATCCCGTGAGGGAAATTTGGTCTCTGCATTTATCCTAATCCGTGAATTAGTGAAACACACACAGCACACAGTGTACACACAGTGAGGTGAAGCACACACTAATCCTGGCGCAGTTAGCTGCCTGCATCAACAGCTGCGCTCGGGGAGCAGTGAGGGGTTAGGTGCCTTGCTCAAGGGCACTTCAGCCGTGCCTACTGATCGGGGTTCGAACCGGCAACCCTCCGGTTACAGGTCCGAAGTGCTAACCAGTAGGCCACGGCTGCCCCATTTAAAGGAGAATTCCGGCAATTTTTCACATAGATCTCTCTGTGTACTGTCAGTACGAAACAAGTAAGGGATAATGTATAGAACGTCGGTCATTATTGGGAAAATAATTCCCGACAGGGCGAAACAATAAACTCCCCACGATGTGACTCTTTAGCCTACATAGCCTAGGCTACAGCCTATTTGTTACCGTTTCATCGTGGCTTTTGGTGAGAAACAAATAGTTCGACAACAGCACATGCTGAACTTGAATCAAACATTCTTTAGAACACAGCTGATCAACCGTCTGCTTTCACTTTTGAATGAAGTTCCAGTCCTTGCGTAGTGATATGAAAGACATGAAATAGAAGCACAAAGCCCATTTTCCTTGACAGCTGTTATACTTAGCAACGTTCTGTTATTGAGAATTAGCAGACCACCGAACATTGGGAAGGCCCATTCAAGTGAATGGAGCATTCTGCAGCATTATGAAGAGCCGTGTAATAAAACAAAAACAATCGGTTCTACCTAGCTCGAGTTGCTGCAGCCAACAGCTAGAGTTGCAGGCGGCTATGGTGCTCCACTCTGGGGGGCATATTCATGAGCCCCCATGTTTGCCAGAATTCTCCTTTAAAAGGTCCCAGTACTTAGGGCAATACTCTGCTTTATTTTTACTGACACAAAGTCCTAATCCCTTCACTAAAATAGGAGGAGCCGAGCGTAAAATATTTGCAGCTCCGCAACTGTTCTCCTGGAGAGGAGGTTTTGCATATTGCTGCATGGGTCGCCTGAGAGCCACAATGGGCAATGATTTCATCGGGTTGTTTGGGCGCTTCACCGTCGCTCGGGGTTATGTGTGAGGAGGAGTGTAGCTGCCCTGCGGCTGGCAGCCCGCTGTGCCGAGGGTGCTTTCTCTGCCCTCATCAGTAGGTCACAGCAGCTGCCCCAGTAGCTAGCCATGCCTAATGGCCTTTAGGGTAGCCATGAAGGATCCTCTTGTTGTGTGGGGGGAGAGTACTCTGTGTGTATGTGAGTGTGTGTGTGTGTCTGTGCGTGTCTGTGTGTGCGTGCGTGAGAGTAGTGTGTTGTTGTTTTTTTAATACTGGGCCTTTATTTAATGCTGGCAGGAAGTTGGGATCTCATCAAAGAAGGGCTTGTTAAGAGGGAGAGGGATGAGAGGGGAGCCATTCAATGACTGTGTGCGAGTGTGTGAGATACAGTCCGCACACATACACACAAACACACAAACACACATACACACACACATTCAGACAGACCGGCGCAACATACAAACCCCTGCCTCGGAGCAATGGGAAAGTGAAACAGAGGCCAGTCAGTGTGCACAGGCGCACACACACACACACAGTTTTGGCCCTTGTAATCTATGTAAAAACCACTCGTACTCCACATCTAATCTCCCAGCCCCATCAGAGCCTATACGACTCTCCTAATCTCTTCCCTCTCTCTTCCCATAGCCTCGCTCTCTCCCTCCTCTCCTCTCTCCCTTTTCCTTTACCTCTCTCCCTCTCCCTCTCTACCTCTCTCTTCCCATGGCCTCTCTCTCCCTCCTCTCTCCCTCCTCTCCTCTCTCCCTCTTCCTTTACCTCTCTCCCTCTCTACCTCTCTACCTCTCTCTTCCCATGGCCTCTCTCTCCCTCCTCTCTCCCTTTTCCTTTACCTCTCCTCTCTCCCTCTCTCTCTCTACCTCTCTCTTCCCATAGCCTCGCTCTCTCCCTCCTCTCCTCTCTCCCTCTTCCTTTACCTCTCCCCCTCTCTCTACCTCTTTCTTCCCATAGCCTCGCTCTCTCCCTCCTCTCCTCTCTCCCTCTTCCTTTACCTCTCTACCTCTCTCCCTCTCTTTTCCTCTCCTCTTTCCCTCTTCCTTCACATCTCCCTCTCTCTCTCTCTCTCTCTCTCTCTCCTCTCCCCTCTCTCTCTCTCCCTCCTCTCTTTCTCTCTCCCTCTCCCCTCCCTGCACTCAGTTTGTTTTCTGGGTGCTTTTCCACTCCACTGTCCAGGGTAACTGGAGCCGGATCTGACTAATCCCCAGGTCAGCTCTGCACATGAGGATGAGGTGGGAGGATGGTTATGCAGCAGGACTCCAGCAGGAGGAGGCCAGGTAGAAACACAGGCAGGTCAGCTCCAGGGATGTGGGACACCACAGTAGCTTTCCACTAGCAGCGTTAACAGGGGAGTTTTGAATGTTCTAACAGAAGATTCTGTTCCGCAACAATGTAAGGTTCTAAAATTCCGTGTTGAATTCAATGAACCGAGATATTCTTTAGAACGTTCCATTTCCAACATTCCCGGCTTAAGGGTGCACTACATCATTTTTTCGGTTTTGGTTGTTGTGAATAGAAAGTCTAACGGTTATAAAAGGTTTTCCAGACCTGCGTAGATTTGAAGAGTAATGAGAGTATCATGTTACTTAGTACTAAGTAGCCACTTAACATGTTTGAGTCTTGATAATGGCAAGAATAATGAAGGGGAAAAAAGCCTGCAACAGGACACTTATAATAAGGGGGAACTTTGAGAGAGACGTTAAATCATGCCTTTGGATTTGCATTACTGTTGTAAGCCTAGACTCATTTGTGGTTGTTTTCAAAAACATTCAAATCAGAGTAGTATTATTACTACGTAAATACGCTAATGCTTCCCTCCACTTCTCCTTCTCCTGCTGCCATTCTTTCGTCTGTGCCTTCAGAGCGCAACTTGTCAACACCAGCGCAGGCATTTTAATCAAGAGAGTAGCTATGATAGCAGCACTTGACCCTCTGCCACGAAAACACTGTAGCATAAGCAGCAGGAAAAACAGGGCTGGAGCTGAAGCGAGGTCGAGATGAAAGCACAGTGGGGCCTTTAAAACAAACATGGGATTAAAACAGATGCTATCGCAATGGTGTATGTGAGGGGCATGGGGGGCGGGACTGGGTTCCTTCTACCACGCACTGGGCTGGGAATGATGAATACACACAAACACACACACACACACACACACATATGCACGTACACAAGCATACACACATGCACGCACACACACACACACACACACACACACACACACACACACATATACACAAAGCATACACACATGCACACACACACACACACACACACACACAAGCACGCACACAGAAGAAAACACAAAAGGTCATCTCTTTGGGGTTTTCAAGCATCTTTTTTGCCCTCTCGCTCTCTTCTGGAGCTTTCATTGTGGAATGCACTTTTGAGGACGCAGTTTCAGAGCCAAATCATGCTCAACACCCCCAACCCCCCGTCCCCCACACAACACACACACACACACACACCATATCTCTGAGGAGCCAGATTTATATTTATGCATCTGTGGCTTTTGCAGGGAGATGATTTGGAGTGAGGGAGTGAGCGGGTGTGGGCTTTTCAGAGACACCATATCCAACTGTGATGCAAGAAACCTCCGTTTACCAGCAGGGTCTGCTTACACACCTGGAGTTTATCAGCGACCGATCTGCTGTTCTGCTATAAACTCAAATATCTGTCCGATGACCATTCTTATACATTGGCAGACTCTAGTGTGGGTGTAGCGAAGGGAGAGAGCAGTCACCCCACCCGGCCTTGAACTCCAGAGTACTAAACCTGCAGCTTGACTGCAACCCCAGAGAGCCAGGCTCAGTGGTATAGCACATACTCAACCGTAGTGGGTGTTTCAGTGTTGAACTTGGTTCAACTTTCAAAGCGTAATGCAAGCGTAGACCGTGCGTGTAACTTGGGAACGAGACAGAACTTCTTTTGAATTATAATGGTCTGAGCATTGCGTCACGCTTAACCTGTCCGGCTTCATTATTTCCAATGTGATCCCCACCTTATGCCCATCACGGACTCACCCTCCAGTTGAACCTCCTTCTTCTGAACGGTGTACTTAAGCAATGCAAATGGGGCCACAGGAGACTCACCCTCCAGACGAAGGCCCTCCTTCTGAACGGTGTACTTTAGCAATGCAAACGGGGCCACAGGAGACTCACCCTCCAGACGAAGGCCCTCCTTCTGAACGGTGTAGTTTAGCACTGCAAACGGGGCCACAGGAGACTTGGCGATGACAATCTGACATAAGACAGAAAAGAAAAGAGAAGTCATGAGAAGATCTACATGTTTATTTCATGCTTTAGCACAACTAGTGGGGGGTGGCACAGTACTTAATATATTCAACACCATCATCATCATCTTTATTGCCAGACTTAGGGTCCATTCAGAAAACACAAACACAAATACAGAAATGACACACAGTGTAGCATACATTAAAAAAAACACTTCTTATAAGTCACAAATACAAACACAAAGTGTTTTCACAAGGCTGACTGGTCTCGTATGGCACTGATCCTAGGATTTGCCAGCAGCATAACCATGTTGTTCTGGGAGTCGTTCAGGCGACAAATAAATTTGTACATCAAACTTCGCAATAAGACCTGAAAGGTGCTGACCCGTGCATTACAGAACAGGTCAGTTGCACAACAGCACCTGGGTTTCTTGAGTAATATCCCCATTAAAAGCATCCAGAAGCTTCTGCACACTGGCCTTTTTCTCCTGGGTCCAAAAGGGAGCACTGTACCGAGCAGAATAACAAGCTCTGAACAGACTTATTGTGACATCATCGAGCCCATGTGGAATTTACTTGCCAACATGTTAGCGTAGGTATATCAAATATGACACTGCCTTAGAGATCTGATCTCTAATGTCTTTTATTACATTTATTTCACTTTATTGATACAGTGTACAAGAACAATCCTTTAAAACACATTGTCAAAATAATTTATGATATGACTGCCATCAGCACGCTAAAATATGTTAATGGTAATAAGTAGTAATTATGTGAAGGGAGGAAAAAGTCTGTGTTGATGTGTAAATGTTGAGTAGATTACAAATTGCATTCATAATTCATGACTGTTTATAGTTTTAATGCAACATTCAAAAGGGAATTCCTGCATTCTCTCACAGGAAAACAGAAATGCATGGCAACAAAAGACAGACACCCTTGAGACAGTGGGATACCATATATGCAAAAACAGAAACAACTGAGAATGGAATGAATGTCATCAGCATTCACAAGCACAGCCAAGGGAAATGCGCTGTGTCTGTGTGTTATACCACGATAGCAAGTAGCAACATGAATATACAACAAAGTTCTAAGTAGTAAGGTACTTTGTAAGTGGATCTGTGGCCTACATCTAATCACTGACCTGCCATGTTTCTCGTTTGGAGGCAAGTCAACATGCTCTAATGGTACAGTATGACTAAACGTGTGTGTGTTTGTGTGAGTGTGTGTGTGTGTGTGTGAGTGAGTGAGTGAGTGTGTGTGTGTTCGTGTGAGAGTGTGTGTGTGTGTGTGTGTGTTAACAAGTTCTCGGAGCACAAACCCTGTGGATCAGGTGTCTGGGCTGTGTTGTTAGGTGTTGTGTGGGAGCTGTCAAGGTGAATGCGGTGGCTCCAGGACACCTAATCCTGGTTTGGGGGGGTGAGGAGGGGAGGGGAGGGGTGTGGTGCACAGTGCATGGGCCTACCCTCATGCCTGTGAGGGAGTGCTGCGAGTGTGTGCGTCAGAGCCTTTTCTCCGCTTTTGTTCGGCGCCCCAGCTCGGTATAGATGGACAAAGACAGAACGAGAGAGAGAAAGAGAGAAAGAAAGAGAGAGAGAGAAAAGAGAGAGAGAGTGTGTATGAGTGAGAGAGGGTGTAGAGAGTGAGAGAGAGTGATGAGTGTGTGTGTGTGTGTGTGTGTGTGTGTGTGTGTGAGTGAGTGAGTGAGTGAGTGAGTGAGTGAGACAGAGAGAGAGAGAGAGAGAGAGAGAGAGAGAGAGAGAGAGCGAGAGAGAGAAAAGGGTGCACCAGTGAAGGGGCCGCTCACTGGGGAGAGCTGGCTACTCAATCCGTCCGTCCAAAGAGGAAATTAGGCCAGAGAGAATCAAAACACTTCAGCCTGGAGGGACTGGCCTCTGCTGCAGGGCGAATGGAGAATGGCCGTCTGTCTGTATGGGGCCGGGGCCTCGTGACCACCAACAGGCCACAGCAAGGGAGGAGCAGCAACATGATAAGGAAAACAAAAGAGGCCCAAAAGAGGAGAATGAACTAAACAACAAAACATTCAGAGATGCTCCACGGTGTTGCACAGGTCTGAACACACGGAAGCATTTACCACCTGGAGTGAACAACAGCAACAAGGCTACTCTTTCAGAACAGCCTAGGCGCACACGCACACACACACACACACAATCTCAGACACACACACACTCTCAGACTCAGACACACACACACACACACACACACACACACACACACATATAGACGAACACACACACACAGACACACACACATGTATGCACACGTGCACACACACACCTACTGTACACACACACACAGCAGCTGGCAGCCGTGGCCTACTGGTTAGCACTTCGGACCTGTAACCGGAGGGTTGCCGGTTCGAACCCCGACCAGTAGGCACGGCTGAAGTGCCCTTGAGCAAGGCACCTAACCCCTCACTGCTCCCCGAGCGCCGCTGTTGTAGTAGGCAGCTCACTGCGTCGGGATTAGTGTGTGCTTCACCTCACTGTGTGTACACTGTGTGCTGTGTGTGTTTCACTAATTCACAGATTGGGATAAATGCAGAGACCAAGTTTCCCTCACGGGATCAAAAGAGTATATATACTTATATATATATATATATATATATATACACACACAAAATTGGGGTTAACCTTAGCCTTGTGAGAGACTAAACCTCTGACTGTGCTATTGAAGCCTTTATTGCTGCTCGAGTTAGCAGCTGGTGGTAGGCTCTGCTGGCCTGGGATCAGTTTAAACATGCACACACACACAGACACACACACAAACACATACACACACACATACAAACACATACACACACACACACAGACGTACTGTATGCATGCACACAGACACATACACACACACAGACGTACTGTATGCATGCACACACACAGACACACACACAAACACATACACACACACAGACGTACTGTATGCATGCACACACACACAGGCTCTGCTGGCCTGGGATCAGTTTAAACACGCACACACACACAGACACACACACAGACATACTGTATGCATGCACACACACACAGGCTCTGCTGGCCTGGGATCAGTTTAAACACGCCTGCGGGCTTTTCTCACCGAGGCTAGAATTACCTGCGGTCAACAATCAATCCTCAGGCCCAAGGGCCGGTGGGGGCCAAAATCTCCCCGCATTTCCCATCAACCCCTCTGCTTACTCTGGCTGATGCACGTCCACCGACAGAAACATAAGCATGAGGACGACGATGGGCAGACGAGAGAGAGAGAGAGAGAGAGAGAGAGAGAGAGAGAGAGAGAGAGGAGTTGTTGAGTGGAAGGGTAGGGATGGGATAGGGTTAACTGGGTAAAGCTGTGGGGGTCTCCCACATCCCATGGTGCAACCCTGGGTCACGTCCCTGGACATAACTAGGTTCTTGGTGGGGAAAATAAAACAGAAAGTGCCTGGCTTTTCCCCCTTTTGGGCTTTCTCTGTGTTTGACTGTGGAATGTTCTTAGAAGAGGTGGTTGTTGGGGGCCGTTCCAAACCAGCATGGCTCCACCCTCCACTGAGGAGACAGGCCACATTCATATTTATGCTCCTGCGGCTTTGCATGGGAAGGTGGGGTGGAGGTGTGTGTGTGTGTGTGTGTGTGTGGTGGGGTTGAGACACAGTATCCTCTGATGACGCAAAAAACCTCAGTTCACCTGTGTCTATTCAAACACCTGCCTGTCCACGGAAACACTGGGTGGACATCTGGATGTTGGTAGCTTTGAAAGACCTCTCTTAAGGGTTCTTCTACCTTGCCATATTACAGTTATGATGCTATATTTATAACTAAAGATTTTTTTCATAAGCTGGGACAATATGATCATTCATAGCCAGAACACATTTATACAGGAGCTTAAAATCATAACTCTGCATACACTCACTCATCTGGAGAAAAGACATAGACCTATGCAGACTCATGCCCTTTACATACTCAACGTTCCCGACCGGTAGCGAGACAATGTAACGCCAAAATGACGTAGATCTCACTGTGCGCCAGGATTTTGGGCAGGTCGCGCTCGGCCGTGCACCACTCTATTTTTTTCAGCTGAGCGCGACAGAGCGGAAACCGGAAGATGGTCTAGGTCGAAGGCAAGCGAGAGTTGCAGTTCGGAGGTCTGTTTTGTTACAGTCGTAAATTTTTAATAGTTTGCTGGATAAGTTAACAAAGTTACCATCGAGAGTCGCAACACGTGGAATTAAGAGGAAAGAATATAAAAGATTTCACTACAACTTTTATAAATACCAATCTCTGAATAGATTTGACCCTCAGGCATACCGGTAATTTCCCGACTATCAACTGAGGTTTGTACATTAATTTAGCAAAATGCCTTCAGCTATGAGGTTAATACACATGGGGATGGGAATGCATTTCTATTCCTCATTCTTCTTTATGACTAAAGCTCCATCTGATTTTGAATAATTGGGCTATTGAGCATTGTGGTTTGAACAAGGATGCGGGTATTGGGTAATACATGACTGTACAAATCCTTCATAAATCACATGCACATGCAAGAGTATCTCAGCGTCTCAGCTCACCTGTCTTAGATGGCTGTCCACGTACTGGACTATGAGACGTGTGTTAACGTTGTGACTCCAGGTGTTCCCCAGGGCAGCGGTCACATAGCCTGAACCCACGTGACCTTCCCCACCAGGAGCTGTGAATGAAACATGTCCAGTTAGCTCCAGATGTTTGTTTCTTCATTATGAAACAGCTAATCATGTCTAACTATAGGCCCACTTAGTGAAGTTCTCAAAGCATCCTTCAGGTGTCACTGAGAGGATATGCAGAAAATAGATTTTGCTTACCCTAAACAAAAGTATAATAATCTATGCTCAGAATTGGGTCTGTATCTTTCGTGTCATCAAATGAATCAATTAGTTTGTATTATTTTCACAAAAGGGCCCAGCGAGGGCCAAGGAAGAGTAAGATAGTCTACTTATGTACCTGACACAGGTAGTCTCGATGACAATCCTGCATTGTTATGACGATGGCTTCGTATTTGCTTTGTCTTTGTCTCTCTCTCTCTCTCTCTCTCTCTCACACACACACACACAACCTGTGTGTGTGTGTGTGTGTGTGTGTGAGGGGTGGGGCATATTTGCAAGTCGCGCTGGTGCACCTAGTTATAAAATTTCAATCGCAAAATGTCTCCAAAAAAAGTGGCAAAGCGTGACTGGTGGAATGGCGGCACTGTGGAGCAGTGTTGAGCCCAGCGCAGTGTTGAGCCCAGCGCAGTGTTAAGCCCAGCGCAGTGTTGAGCCCAGCGCAGTGTTAAGCCCAGCGCAGTGCCATCCTGTTTTCCTTCCCTTCCCTGTGTGTGCCCTCTGCCGTGGCCTCCAGCAGAGCTGGAGCGGACAGATGTTCAGACTGATCCCTGCACCAGAGACAAGGGAAGAGATTACGGACAATAGGAATGCCACAGGAACATTGATAATATCGTGTGAGAGCATGGAAAGATCTCCATTTCCTTGCTCTCACTCTATCTCTTGCTTTACCACTGCAGAGGGCGCTTGGACACACACACACACACACACACACACACAAACACACCCCTCCTCTCTTCATGTGAGGAAAAGAACAGAAACACAACTTGTAGCACTCAAAAGAGCCCAGTTAATGTACGAGGGTCCCAGCATTTAGTCACTGTAGACACATAGACACACACACACACACACTCAGCACTAAAGAGCAGATCTATTCAGCTCAGGTAACTTCCCTCCTACTCTGCCTTCAGAAAGACATTCAGATTTCAGAAGCGGCACTGACATAGGCCAAGGTCACCTACCATCCGTCAGGTGAATCAGCAGCCAACTCTGTGTGTCTGTCTGTCTGTGTGTGTGTGTGTGTGTGTGTGTGTGTGTGTGTGTGTGTGTGTGTGTGCCTGCCTGAAAAGTCAGCTAAGCTCAGGTTCCATCCATATAGATGGATGGAGCAGAATGGAGAGGAAGAAGACAGAAGGACAGAAAGAAGAACGTAAACATCACCTACATAACTGCTAAGGTAACTGCTAATACACTGCACATACACATTTCATTTATATTATTCTAAACCACCTTATGTAAATCAACTGTATACTGTCTACACTGCACTATATTTCTTGACCTGTCTATGCACCACCTGTCTATACTTTGTATATCACATTGCACTGCTTTTTTTTGCACTTAAGGTTAGACGCAAACTGCATTTCGTTGTCTTTGTACTTGTACTCTGCACAATGACAATAAAGTTGAATCTAATCCGATCTAATCTAATCTAATAAACAACTCCCACATGAGGAAATGACAAATCGTAGCACAACAGAATGCAACCTTCCTTGCATCCATCAAATATGATCTGTCAAGACTTTATCTTTCTCTTAAATTGTGGAGGACGTCGAAGTTCACGTAACCAGCATCTCTGCAGACATATTAACTGTTTTCAAAAAGCGCTCATTAAAAGGAAACATAAAGCACGAGTATACCCCATCAGACACACACCCTATCAGACACACACCCAGAGGATCCTGACACCACAACATCACAACGCACAACGGAGCCGGACAAAGGAAGAGGGTGACGGGGGGGAAAGGAGACCCTGGACAGAGACAGCGAGAGAAAAGGACACATGAAGAGGAGGAACGGGAGAGTTGAGGATGAATTGGTAGAGATATGGAGAGGGAGGAGGAGGGGGAGGAGGGCATGTCCCATTGTAACTGTCTGACTCCCGTCAGCCCTTCAGACAGATAAAGAAAGAGACAGCGTAGGAAAGAGACTGATTCACAGACCGAGAGAGAGCAGGAGGGAGAGAAAGAGACAGGGACAGATAGATAGAAAGAGAGAGAGAGAGCAGGAGGGAGAGAAAGAGACAGGGACAGATAGATAGAAAGAGAGAGAGAGTAGGAGGGAGGGAGGGAGAAAGGGAGGGGAGATCCCTCAGGAGAAAGTCCACGTTTAATTGAAAGAGGAGAGTGGTGTGTTCGGTTACAGGTCAATGTTAAAGAGTCTGTTCTTTAATCCAGTTGTGTTTACTATACACTGCACACACACACACACACCTAAAGGGTGTGTGTGAGACAGTGAAACTGTGAGGGATACAACGCCTTTCACAGTACCCCTCTCTCTCTCTCTCACCTGTGAAGAGAACATGTAATACCTGTGCATTCAAAATGTGGCAAGCTTGGGCTTTGTTTAAACCGTTCAGTCTTTGTAGGAGCACATGTAGTTGTAGTTGGTAAATGGACTGCATTTATATAGCGCTTTTATCGCCTCCTCCGAGCACCCAAAACGCTTTACAACGTCATTCACCTTCATACATGTTCTAACCTAGTAACAACATCCGTGTGCTTCGGAGTGACTATAGTGTCATGTCACTAATTATCATTGTTGTGCTAATTAGTGTCCCTGTTTCAGTAGCTTTTAGTTACATCATGCATATATTTATTTTCTACAGCTTTTGTATACTTGGGGAATGACATGAAGTGAGTGGGAGAGAGAGTCGGGGTGGGATCCGGAGAGGACCACAGGGCGGGAATCGAAACCAGGTCGCCCGGCGTACAGTGCAGGTGCCCCAGCCAGTCGCGCCACACCCTACAGTACGTGGCTGTGCAAATTGCCCCTCTGGGTTCTGAATCGACCCTTCGCTAAGTCCCGCCCACCGAACGCAGATGAGCCAATGGCTGCCCAGCAGCTCCGCATAGGCCGACACACTCCCACAACTACAGCTCACAGCTCCATTGAAGTTCTAGTCAACTCCGGTCTGAGGTTGACGGACTTAGCAACAGTAACTTTTTTTTTTTGGGGCAGCCGTGACCTACTGGTTAGCGCTTCGGACTTGTAACTGGAGGGTTGCCGGTTCGAACCCCGACCAGTAGGAACGGCTGAAGTGCCCTTGAGCAGGGCACCTAACCCCTTACTGCTCTCCGAGCTCTCCAAGCACCGCTGTAGCAGGTAGCAGGCAGCTCACTGTGTCGGGATTAGTGTGTACTTCACCTCACTGTGTGTTCACTGTGTGCTGTGTGTAGGGATGTAACGGTATAAAAATTTAACCTCACGGTTATAGTGACCAAAATTATCACCGTTTTCGGTATTATCAAGGTATTTCTAAAAGTGTGTTCAATATGTTCAGAAAGCACTGATAGGCCTATTCAAGCTGAAATAGTTTCAAAAAGTGTCCTGTTCACTTTTTTCTTCATGTTTAATTGGCTATATTCTTATAGCTTAACTTACCCTACCATAACTTGGAGTTTGCTATTTCTGTTATTTGGATCCAATGTTCCGCCTTTTAAAATCAGGTGTAGCCTAATCCGAATCGTAGTTAAAACCATCAATTAGACAACAGAATCAGTAGGGTACCAGTTTTGTTTCATTGTACCAGGCCTACTGTATGTCAAAAGCAGGCTCGGATGAAGCTGGGAAGGATTAAACACACGGTTTCCACACCGCGGTAATCAACCGTGATAATTATGATATTTGAAAAGAAAACGGTAATTGTTATCGTCAACATTTTTATCTCAGTTTACCATTATACCGGTAATCGTTACATCCCTACCTGTGTGTGTTTCACTAATTCATGGATTGGGATAAATGTAGAGACCAAATTTCCCTTGGGATCAAAAGAGTATATATACTTATACTTAACTAAGGGGGGCGGGACTCCCGAAGAGTCAATTGAACTGAACAACATGAGAGGGGGTTGGGAAATGGTGTCAAGAAAGGGCATGTTGGAATCTGCTCAGGCCAAAAGCTCTCTGTTATCCCCTCCGTTAGCCACCCAGTCGGTGTTTTGGCCTGGAATCCTGGTCATCAGAACGCTGACCGCCCCCGCATCTGCCTAGGTCACCTCTGGGTCATGTCCTGTATCAGCCACACCAGAGCAGAGGAGAAATGCCTGGAGGAAAGCCTGCGGCCGGCGTACTCAGTCAGGACCTGACAGGGCTAGTAGCCCGGACTTTGCAACATAGAGTCACTCGCTCTCCCTTACCTTCAGAACTGCTCCTGCGGCGTGACAGCGACGATGGCGCTCTCTCGCTCAATTGCGTCGTGATTTGATTGGTTACCACCACCTGTGGAAAGAAAGGAGCGTCAAGCGTTGCTCAGGCATGTCCAGAAACGATGTCATCACAAGCCCCCACCCCCAAACACCCCCGGGGTCTTTACACACCACACCTCTTCCTGTTCTCTCACCCCAGAAACCATCCAGAAATCGCTCAAATGTTTCAGTGTCTCCCGATGCCCAGGCCTCCAGATTCCCACAACTGCAGCACACTAGCAAAGGCTGGGAATTTCCACTTGTGGCAAATGTATCTTCTCAAGATCGTATGCTCTCCACTTTGGATTAATGTATAACATTCCTTTTACGCATGAACACACACAGTCAGACACACATACATTACACACAGCTGGCAAAATCGTGTCCTCTGGATATCTGGCACTCATTGGCATCTACAAACTGATTCCAAGCAAGATTAAATGTCCATTAAATGTCTTTCTACAGCTGTGACTGCTCGGTCCCAGCCACAACAGGGTGTCATTTTTATGGTACAGGGAATAAAAAACAAAAATCCATAACTAATTTGGCTGTCAGCTGGGACAGAGACTAATTTGTTAACAAATGTCTGCACCAACCCATGTCAACATTATTTATAGATGAGTATAAATATAAAGTATGAGTTATGAATCCATTAGACACTCATTATTTCATACAGATGAGTTATGGTGACTTGCCGTTTAACTTCAGAGTGTATGTGCAGATGTGTGTGTGTGTGTGTGTGTGTGTGTGTGTGTGTGTGTGTGTGTACTGTAAAAACTTTAAATCTAATACATTTGATGCTTTACTAACCTATATGAGTCATTAAAATGTGGAAGTTCCAATGCATTCCAATTCCAACTGATGCATTAGCATGCATGCATATTTCTGCACATGTCTAACATTTAGCATTTAACACTTATAATTAACATGACTGTCTCAGGACATTTGCACTGCATTTGCACCGTTTTAAGAAAAAATCCTATGAGCAATCTTGCAAGTGATTTTTTTTGTTGTTGAAGGGATCTCTACAACCTATACTGCACCAGCACCAGGGGGTGCTGTGGTGCACCATGGGAAATCTGGCCACCCTGCTAGAGCTGCACAGGAAACTAACAGCCTGAGCTGCTAACTCCTGCCCTCTAGTGTCATGATCTATCTCTCATACTCAAAACTGTCTTCAACATCAGATCTGGTGAAAGCAGTCTCTATTCATTTCCATTTTTCATGGAGTATCGCCACAGCATCACATGAACTGAAACATTTAATGAAGTAACTGTGATAAACATCAACCATTGTCAATTTTAATGAATGGAGATGGTTTACTGCATCAGCGACTGACCAAGTGGCATGGTCAAAAACACTGAGTGCACCACCCTGTGGAGAAGGAGTGTACAGCAACTGAAATCATCTAATATTTCTATCTCCAACTCAGTTTGCAGGCTTTCCACCCTCTGAGATTTCTCCTTTTTCATTACCCATCTCCCAGTCTTTATGTTCATTTCTACCAATTCTCTCCAACACACACACACACACACACACACACACACACACACACACACACACTAAACTAAACTAAACTGAACACACTTACAGGTATGCGGAACTCCTGGGCCAGGTACTTGAGGGTGGCAGCCTCTCGTCCAAGCAGGTTGCTACGGTGTGTGAGATTGCCAGACAACGACGTGTCAAACTCCTTCCGCACAACAGAAGCGACAGAGTCGAGGATGACCAGCCCGGCGTGACAGGATATGATGTCCTCCTCCAGATGGTCCAGCCTGAGCAGAATGAGACGCTTAGACACCTGGGCTGTGCGCGTACGCACGCGCGCACGCACACACACACACACACACACACACACACACACCCAACATGTCCCTACAGACACCTCAGAAAGAAGATAACACACATCACACACATAGATATTAGAAAGCTAGACACCGCATTGGGCTCCAGATCGTATGTAAATAGCGCCGCCATCTTGGTGGGGGCAACGATCACTGGAGGCCAATGGAGGAGCATGTGACTCTGACTGGAAATCAGGCAGGTGTCTCTGATTGCCGACAAGTGTTGCCCATAGACAGTAAGGTGTTTGCCCCCAGCCATATGGTGGCCTTGTTTACGTATGCCACCTAATAGAACTAGATGGACAATGCGGTATCTGGCTTTCTAATATCTATATCCCACACTACCAGATCAAAAGGCAAAACCAGAAGCACACTCACTGGAGATTATCACAGGCATTGTTGCCAGATTGGGCTGGTGCCCGCCCAATTGGGCTTCTTTTGACTTAGTCGGGCGGGGGAAAATAAGCTTTAGGCGGACAAATAACATTTGGAGTTGAATGGTTCTCCATGACAAAATCGTTGTTAGGGCGTTTTTTTGCTGAAGAGGGCGGGTTTTTGCACGTGATTGGGCGGAAATCACTCAACCCAATCTGGCAACACTGATCACAGGACCTGCTGAAGAAATACATCAGTATATTGTCTGGCAAACACACAAGACCATGGAGGTGCAGCACACCTGATCAGCACCTCCTGGCAGGTGAGCTCTTTGAACAGGTGAACGCGCCCAGCTGTCTGCAAAAGCCGCTCCGGCACAGAGAAGTAGTCCGGGAAGCGACTCTGAGCAATCTCCAGCAGCCTGCGTGAGGAGAGAGTGATTAAGATAGCCTAGGTCCACGCGAAAAAAGATCTAAGTCATATGCCTTTTCAAACGTTTTCTCTATCCCACGTTGGTAACTTAACTTCCGCATTTGCACTGCACATTAAAAACGTATTTTCTCCGCATTAACAAAATATTGAAGAGTGGAGAAAGAGAGGGTAAAACAGCGTTTCTCAAACTGTGGGTCGCGGAGACATGCCAGGTGGGGCGCGAACTGACGTGAAAAACAGGAGTTTTTTTATTTATTTTTTTTATCTGTAGCCTAGGCCCAGGTAGCACCCGATAAGCAATGGACGCACTGTGTTATTCATAGGGAAGCGCTCGTGTCAAGGCAGCTTAGTTAGTCCCGACCTGAATGAGATTTTGAACGAGGTTGTGAGAGTGGTGAATTTCATCAAGACCCGGCCCGCACTTTGAGAGGAGATGGGAGCTGACCAAAAGGCTGTACTGTTTTACAGCGAGGGCAAGGTGGCTTTCGAGGTAAAGTGCTGTCGGCGTGTTTGAGCTCAGTTAGCCTCTTCTTGGAGGAAGAGCGCATGTTTGAATCTGCAAGCACGTTCACTAATGAACATTTCTTCACGAAGCTGGCCTATCTTAGCGATATATTTGGAAAGCTCAATGAGTTAAATCTCCAGTTACAAGGCAAAGACAAGCACCTAGAAGATAAGATCACTGCATTCAACAAGACGATTTTGTGTGAGATTAGGTGCAGATCTATTTTTATCATTATATTCAGCACATTTGTAGGCCTATCATATGTTGACTATTGATGAGATTTGTATCATATGTTTATGATCCTATTCACTATTCTCGACAAAATTGATACAAATAAATATTAATAAAACAATTTTAAAAAAACTTGTTAACAATTGGTGGTGTTGGGGGTACTCCGGAAGATCATAATGTCTCAGGGGGTACATGCCTGTTAAAAGTTTGGTAACCACTGGCCTAGGTGAACCCAGACAAACCTGTTAGCAAATCTGAATTTGCTCTGCAGTGTGGTCAGGACAAGATCCGGTTGACATCCTTTATCGAATCATTAAAAATCCAGGAAAAAATCCAGACAGACCTGCGAAGCAAATTCAAATTTGCTAACAAGGTTCGCCTGGGTTCACCCAGGACTACGATAAAGAAAGGCAAGTCAGAAAGAGATCGAGAAGTTGGTACTGAATCAGAAAGATATTGAGAAGTTAGTACTGAATCAGAAAGAGAAGTTAGTACTGAATCAGAAAGAGATTGAGAAGTTAGTACTGAATCAGATTGAGAAGTTAGTACTGAATCAGAAAGAGATCGAGAAGTTAGTAGTGAATCAGAAAGAGAAGTTAGTAGTGAATCAGAAAGAGAAGTTCGTACTGAATCAGAAAGAGATCGAGACGTTAGTACTGAATCAGAAATGGATCGAGACGTTAGTACTGAATCAGAAAGGGATTGAGAAGTTAGTACTGAATCAGAAAGAGATCGGGAAGTTAGTACTGAATCAGAAAGGGATTGAGACGATAGTACTGAATCAGAAAGGGATTGAGAAGTTCGTACTGAATCTGAAAGGGATCAAGAAGTTCGTACTGAATCAGAAAGGGATCGAGACGTTAGTACTGAATCAGAAAGAGAAATTAGTACTGAATCAGAAAGAGAACGTGTTATTGTGACGTGTTATTTTTCATCCATCCATACCCCTCCTGCTTAACAGTACAGTATTCACTGATGCTTAGAGCTGATACAGAGGTGCACATTTTGACGTACCAGCCTATGGGAACAGGATCCTCACCTCTCAGCACTGAACGCAGACTCAGTATCGATGTAGATGACGCTGCTATCCAGGCCACCCATGCTGCGTGGCAGAGTGGCCAACACACTCAGCATCATACACAGCTGGCTCTTTCCACAGCCCGAGGGACCCGCCACCTAAAGTCAACACACACACACACAGAAAGATGGATAGATAGATAGAGATATGGAGACAGTTAGAGAGAGAGAGTATAAGTATAAGTATATATACTCTTTTGATCCTGTGAGGGAAATTTGGTCTCTGCATTTATTCCAATCCGTGAATTAGTGAAACACACTCAGCACACAGTGAACACACAGTGAGGTGAAGCACACACTAATCCCGGCGCAGTGAGCTGCCTGCTACATCGGCGGCGCTCGGGGAGCAGTGAGGGGTTAGGTGCCTTGCTCTCCGGTTACAAGTCCAGAGTGCTAACCAGTGGGCCACGGCTGCCCCGAAATGATGAGAGAGAGAGAGAGAGAGAGAGAGAACTCTTTTGAAAAGCTGCAGTACCAATGACATAGAAATTAGAAAATGTACAGTGTGGGTTAAGTAGCTAGAGTACCTCAGTGTGAGTTAAGTAGCTAGGGTATCTCAGTGATGGTTAAGTAGCTAGAGTACCTCAGTGTGGGTTAAGTAGCTACGGTACCTCAGTGATGGTTAAGTAGCTAGAGTATCTCAGTGTGGGTTAAGTAGCTAGAGTACCTCAGTGTGGGTTAAGTAGCTAGGGTATCTCAGTGATGGTTAAGTAGCTAGAGTACCTCAGTGTGGGTTAAGTAGCTACGGTACCTCAGTGATGGTTAAGTAGCTAGAGTACCTCAGTGTGGGTTAAGTAGCTAGAGTACCTCAATGTGGGTTAAAGGAGAATTCCGGTGTGATATTGGCCTAAAGTGTAAAAAATAATTCAGTGGAAATGCATGGATTCCAGTTGCTGCTACTGGAAGAAACTGGAATCCATGCATTTCCACTGAATTATTTTTGGAATCTGATCCCTTATCATACCTGTTCATTCTTACTGCTGTTCTTTCGATTTATCGTGACTAAATTCAAGATGGCTGCAAACGCTAAACTTCGCGAAGATACTGTCTGTATAAATCGCCTTGTAAGTAAACTACCAGTGCTTTTTCAAAGTTCTTAATGTCTCGCTTTTAAATGTCAGGGCCCTCGAAGTCTACCAATGAAGTGTGGAGATACATTGAGCCTCGTAAATGGGTGTAAAACAGTGATTTATTTGCATGGCTAGCCCGATGCCGGCACCACTATTGAAAAAGCTGTTGGTAGCATCGGCTAACTAGCCAGATTTTGGAGTGCAGGGGACAAGCAGAGATGGGCTATGAGACATACGTTCACACTTTGTATCATGTTTCAATACACTTTTTAGGTCAATATCACACCGAATTCTCCTTTAAGTAGCTAGAGTACTTCAGTGATGGTTAAGTAGCTAGGGTATCTCAGTGATGGTTACTCAATGTGGGTTAAGTAGGGTATCTCAGTGATGGTTAAGTAGCTAGAATTATCTCAGTGATGGTTAAGTAGCTAGGGTATCTCAGTGATGGTTAAGTAGCTAGGGTATCTCAGTGATGGTTAAGTAGCTAGAGTACCTCAGTGATGGTTAAGTAGCTAGGTACCTCAGTGTGGGTTAAGTAGCTAGAGTACCTCAATGTGGGTTAAGTAGGGTATCTCAGTGTGGGTTAAGTAGCTAGGGTATCTCAGTGATGGTTAAGTAGCTAGAATTATCTCAGTGATGGTTAAGTAGCTAGAAGTACCTCAGTGTGGGTTAAGTAGCTAGAATTACCTCAGTGTGGGTTAAGTAGCTAGAGTACCTCAGTGATGGTTAAGTAGCTAGGTACCTCAGTGTGGGTTAAGTAGCTAGGGTATCTCAGTGATGGTTAAGTAGCTAGAGTACCTCAATGTGGGTTAAGTAGGGTATCTCAGTGATGGTTAAGTAGCTAGAATTACCTCAGTGTGGGTTAAGTAGCTAGAGTACCTCAGTGATGGTTAAGTAGCTAGAGTACCTCAGTGATGGTTAAGTAGCTAGGGTATCTCAGTGTGGGTTAAGTAGCTAGAAGTACCTCAGTGATGGTTAAGTAGCTAGGTACCTCAGTGTGGGTTAAGTAGCTAGGGTATCTCAGTGATGGTTAAGTAGCTAGAATTACCTCAGTGTGGGTTAAGTAGCTAGAGTACCTCAGTGATGGTTAAGTAGCTAGAGAGTACCTCAGTGTGGGTTAAGTAGCTAGAGTACCTCAGTGATGGTTAAGTAGCTAGGGTATCTCAGTGATGGTTAAGTAGCTAGAGTACCTCAGTGATGGTTAAGTAGCTAGAGTACCTCAATGTGGGTTAAGTAGGGTATCTCAGTGTGGGTTAAGTAGCTAGAATTATCTCAGTGATGGTTAAGTAGCTAGAGTACCTCAATGTGGGTTAAGTAGGGTATCTCAGTGTGGGTTAAGTAGCTAGGGTATCTCAGTGATGGTTAAGTAGCTAGAGTACCTCAGTGATGGTTAAGTAGCTAGAGTACCTCAGTGATGGTTAAGTAGCTAGAGTACCTCAGTGATGGTTAAGTAGCTAGAGTACCTCAGTGATGGTTAAGTAGCTAGAATTACCTCAGTGTGGGTTAAGTAGCTAGGGTATCTCAGTGTGGGTTAAGTAGCTAGGTACCTCAGTGTGGGTTAAGTAGCTAGGTACCTCAGTGTGGGTTAAGTAGCTAGAGAGTACCTCAGTGTGGGTTAAGTAGCTAGGGTATCTCAGTGATGGTTAAGTAGCTAGGTACCTCAGTGTGGGTTAAGTAGCTAGAATTACCTCAGTGTGGGTTAAGTAGCTAGAATTATCTCAGTGATGGTTAAGTAGCTAGAGTACCTCAATGTGGGTTAAGTAGGGTATCTCAGTGTGGAGTTAAGTAGCTAGGGTATCTCAGTGTGGAGTTAAGTAGCTAGGTACCTCAGTGTGGGTTAAGTAGCTAGAATTACCTCAGTGTGGGTTAAGTAGCTAGAGAGTACCTCAGTGTGGGTTAAGTAGCTAGAGTACCTCAGTGATGGTTAAGTAGCTAGAATTATCTCAGTGATGGTTAAGTAGCTAGAATTATCTCAGTGATGGTTAAGTAGCTAGAATTACCTCAGTGTGGGTTAAGTAGCTAGAGTACCTCAGTGATGGTTAAGTAGCTAGAATTACCTCAGTGTGGGTTAAGTAGCTAGAGTACCTCAGTGTGGGTTAAGTAGCTAGAGTACCTCAGTGTGGGTTAAGTAGGGTATCTCAATGATGGTTAAGTAGCTAGAGTACCTCAGTGATGGTTAAGTAGCTAGAGTACCTCAGTGATGGTTAAGTAGCTAGAATTACCTCAGTGTGGGTTAAGTAGCTAGAGTACCTCAGTGATGGTTAAGTAGCTAGAGTACCTCAGTGATGGTTAAGTAGCTAGAATTATCTCAGTGATGGTTAAGTAGCTAGGGTATCTCAGTGATGGTTAAGTAGCCAGAGCTAGGCCCCAGCGGGGTTAAGCAGCCAGGGTATCCTTGCGGGATGATAAGTAGCTAGAGTACCTCAATGTGGGTTAAGTAGGGTACCTCAATGATGGTTAAGTAGCTAGGGTATCTCAGTGTGGGTTAAGTAGCTAGAGTACCTCAGTGTGGGTTAAGTAGCTAGAGTACCTCAGTGGGGTAGCAGGTATCTCAGTGATGGTTAAGTAGCTAGGGTATCTCAGTGTGGGTTAAGTAGCTAGAGTACCTCAGTGATGGTTAAGTAGCTAGGGTATCTCAGTGTGGGTTAAGTAGCTAGAGTACCTCAGTGTGGGTTAAGTAGCTAGAGTACCTCAGTGTGGGTTAAGTAGCTAGAGTACCTCAGTGATGGTTGCTCGGGGGAGGCCGCCATGGAGCAGCCTGTCCAGTTCCTGAAGTGATGTAGAGAAACACAGGTCCTCCCTTTGGAGCCACAACTGTTGGGCCTTGGGACCAATAGACACCATCAGATACTGTAAGGCTCTTCCTGCACACTCCCAGAGCAAGACTTCTTTTGATGTGCAGTTAGGAACAAAATCATTCATACCTAATGAATCATTTGGACATGCTATTTTTCATAAAAATGTAAAAAAAAAAAAACAAAAAACAACAAACAAACCTATTGGTCAAAAGAAAATCAACATTAACTCAATATTTGCCAGGGGTATTGTATTCGTAACTGTATATACAGCGTGTACGTTTTCTAGACAACTGAGGTTGTCTGACCAAGTCCACTGACCTTATCTATTGGGTTATTTTCTCTAGCTCCATGGATATGACTATTTCATAATTTGAACAAATAGTCAGGGGGCCTATATGGTTTCTGTGGGTTTGAAATGTTAATTTTTGGAGAGTGGTTGGACTGTCTTTAGTCATTGAACATGGAGAAAAATTATGTCTCCATTTTTTTTTACCTGTTTCAACCCTATTTTTTTGAAACTGTATATTTCACTGTAATGAACACCATAAATTTCGCCTAAATCACTGGCTATGTTGAATAAAGTTCACAAAAACAGTTTTCAACAGTATGATTGTATGTCAGTATTATGATTGTATGTCAAACAATGAGAGATAAGATCAATAACCAATCAGTTTCACCAAATACACATTCCATTGCTGAAAGATAGCAAAAACATAACAGAATCACAAATGAGACCTCAAACAACATTTAATTCATTTACATATACACAACATATTAGATCTCACCTCCACAATTTCCTCATCAAAATCTACAACTAGTCTACCTTCTTAAGACTGCTCTCCCCTTCCTGGATAATGTTTTGCTCTTGATTATAAATAATTCAATGCTATCAGGGCATGTACCGCAGTCGTTTAAGACATCTGTTATTAAGCCCTCCCTCAAAAAACCTAGCCTTGTATCAATACTGGTCCTTCTGGACATCAGCACTGCCTTTGACACCATAGACCATGACATACTACTTAGGCTTGAAAATTTGATAGGCATCAGACTCAGCACTCGCTTGGTTTAGATCATACCTTCCTAACCGTCAACAATTTGTACAGGTCCATAATAAACCATCTACCCAGATTATGGTAAAATATGGAGTGCTTTATGGCTCAGTACTGGGGCCCCTGTTGTTTAGCAGATGATACACAACTATACCTCTCCATAAAACCTGATGAATTAACCTGTTGTAAAATAACTGCACTGTAACATTATAATCGTTGGCTGATCTGTGATCTCCATACTCTCTCATGGACAAAAACAAGAAATTTGGCATATGTCTCTAGTGATGGGTCATTCACCAGTCCACATATATCTGCCACTTGATACGTAGCCCAAAATCTGTTTCTTTTAGAATATGTGTGCCATCACCTGACTAACAGAAAGACACACCTCAGAATATAACCTAACTAGACTGTGCCACCATGAACTATGAAAATGTGCTTGCTCAAATGTAGAAGGCTAGAAGGTCACTAATATCACCAACCATGAAGAACAGAGCACTATGTGCTTCAGGTTATTTGATATTCTAAATTCTATAACTGCCAGCTAAACAGCCAACTGTCACTGCTAGTGTCTCTCTTTCTCTCTCTTACACACACACACATACACCTGTCTGTTTGTCTATCTGATCCTTTTACCCTTTCTTTTCTTCACACTTACATAGGCTACTGAAGGCCTTACAGACTTTAGCTGATACTAGCTATGTAGAAGTCTATTAAAATTGATTTAACAGAGATCTCTCCACTTTGTGCTCTGAATTAACCTGACTCTCGCCAGATGAATTTCGTTCCGCTTAGCTCCGCCTAGCTTCACTCACATCCATTTGGGACCTCTTCCGTTGAGAGTGATTTCTGCACCAGATTTTATGGTAGAGCCAATCAGGACGCAGGGCGGGAGTTTCATAGATGTGACATAGCGTAGAAGCAACTGTGAGACTGTTATCAGCATCACGGGTTGGCTTCGATGTGAGTGGCTTATCCAATCATATGCAAGCATTAGGCCCAGCCTTCTGAAGCAACACTTCAATGGATTGATCCCAGATGGATGAGTGGAGCTAGGTGGAACGAGAGTCAGGTTAGCTCTGAATGGGTGTAGAGAAGAACTGGCAGAGCAGGCTAGGCCTACACTCAAGCACACTTATAGGCATGAATTGATATTGAAGTATTATTTTTTTAAGCGGACAATTTCGAGAATTTCTTGTTAAAGAGATCAATTATCAGCCTAAAAATGTTTTATAATGTTGTATTGTTTATGTGGTCCAATTTGGCACACTACCTTGTAGAATATCTTTGCTTTTTGGCACCAAACCCTATGTTATAATACCAGCAATGTGAGGTTTATGGACAAAACACCAAATTTGACCTTTTCTGAATTTGACCTTTGATTTGGGTCCTTCAAAACCTTCAAAAAAATACATGTTTTTTTCTACTCTTAAGAACCCCTAGAACAAATATATAATACTCTCCAAAAATTAACATGCGAATCCCACAAGCCCCCAAATTAGACACATAGGCCCCCCTACTAAAATAAAAGAACAATCAATTGTTTACAGGAAAACGCTTCGCTATAACTAACGTATGAGGTGTAAAGAGAAACAATAATGCACACTTCAATATCCGACATTTGCAATTTGGTGTGCAAAAAACAGCACTGCTCATCATAAATAGTACTTATTTTTTAGCACTGTATCAGCGTTACTCCACATCAAATATGGATGGAAGCCATGCTTCACACATCTTCATTCACTCACCGTAATAATCTTCGGGGCGCAGGCCACGCTGACAGTTTTCAACAGTTGCAATGAATGACAATGGCTTTGCCCCGCCAAGCGCATGACCTCCAGGGGGGTGAGAGATAGCAAGTCCTGAATGAAATATATCATGTACAATATTATGTACTCTGTACATGTATGCAGTGCAGTA
Source organism: Alosa alosa (assembly GCF_017589495.1). Lineage (NCBI taxonomy): Eukaryota > Metazoa > Chordata > Actinopteri > Clupeiformes > Clupeidae > Alosa > Alosa alosa. The sequence goes on along the minus strand of NC_063196.1, from coordinate 30,964,390 downwards.
GGAAACACACAAAGTTGTCATCAAAGATACTACTGAAAGGCCGCAGGATTTACAAGATAATACGTATTAACTTTGTCTGTACCTATTTTATACAGTCTATGGTTTGTACCCACGTAATAGTTAGCTCGTTAGCATGCCTTCGACCTTAACCTACCTCGCATGTTTCGACGTGATGGTGCTTCAGTCTTTCACACATTTGTGAGTCTACTCCAGCCCTGGTTAGTTTTTTATTATGCATTCTGAAATGTGTGTCGTTTCGTGATTCAGACGACCACCAGATGAATTCAACGACTTCTCAATGGACAAAAATAAGCCAAAAGAAACAAAACTATATTGCTAGGTAGCTGATTAACTTACCTGAATAATGTAGCTAATAAGTAGGCGACGAATTAGGAAGATGATTAGATTAATAGTCTAGGTCTAGGACATATTCCTGATAATTTTCTTTAATAAATTAGTTACATTTAAAGTTCTCAAATAGAGAATTGTTTGAAGTTTACACTCAAACAAACTAGCCTACACTGCCCAACCGTGTCCAACAGATGCGTCAACTGAGGCATTATGGGGAATGTGTGGTGCCACTGGCCCCCGTTTCCTAAGCAGAGCATGAATTCTCTGGTCTAATTATGTGCTTTGGTACAATAAACACTTAAGCAACATCAAGAGTCACAATTTATGTGACAAAATAAATCATTTTTTTTTTCGTTCAGTCAGTTGTATCAGTTGCATTTACATACAAATCAAACATGTGTATTGATGTGCCTTTATTAAAGATTACTCCACAATACAATTCTGTAATAGTCATCATATTTCCAGCATACTGACAGGTGTCGAGCAATAAAAGATCTAGCCTCACCACCGGTTGCACATTCAAAATCTCCCTTTTACCAGGCACAGCATAGACTAGAGTCTGTTACTCTAGTCCTCTGATTTCTGTCTTTCCAACTTTCTTTCTCTCTCTCTTAAGTGAAACCATTATAGTTTGTTAATTTACTTCCTCAAAGTACTTCCATAAACAATGACTTCCTTTCTCTCTCTCTCTCTGACTATGTAGCTGTTTTTGCTAAGTCAGGACATATTACATGGCATAACTGGCAAAACTTGACATCATCACTAACATGAATGGAAGACATTGATATATAAACAACTTTTGCTTTTGATCAATGATTGAACATATGATTTATGTTCGTTCTTCCTCCTCTAATCTATCCCACAATCACAATCTCTACTTAGCATACACATTCCATACAAAATACAAATGTCTTCTGCTGTAATCAGTGTCTTGCTCAAGACATATATCAGTGAATAGTTACATATTAGTAGTGAGTGACTTTATAATTACAAGTTGCAGCTCAATATGAGTTGTGCCCTCTGACAGGGGTGACAAGCGTGACAGTATGAAAAATGTGCTCTTTTGACAAACCAGACACTAATCACCTTGCTTCTCTGGTTTTGGCAGGCTTGTGTCCAGGACAGAAATATTTAAAAACTGTTGTGGTAAACTGTGTGATAAAAAATAAAAAAAAAGTTTTTATTTTTTTATTTTTTTTTGGTCCATTACAAGAAATTCATGAGTCAGTCCTTTATGGAATATTCTTTCTTTTAACGTCCCAGATTTTATTTTCTTGTCCTGGCCTAGTGGAACTCTGGGACGACGTGAACAGCTGCCGAGACAGGGGTGGAGAGTCCAACAGAAAAGTTTTGAAGGCTGAACAGCAGGCATTTCCAGGAGTAGCTCAAGGCCTTTCTGACATTCTGGAATACAAGTGCATTGACTCCAGTGAATACAATCAAACAATCACTCAATTCTTTTAACATTGTATAAATTACAATAAATCTGCTTAAGTATTGCAGGTTGTCATAGTCCACATGCTCTAAAAATAGTAGATACATTTCATTTGAGCTCAGTTCAAATTAACTTTCAGAAAATATCCTGCCTCGACAATGGTCCATAACTTGACCACTGGCCAGGTTCTTTCCTGCTTCATACAAAAATAAACAGCCTAATTTTTGGCTATTGTACATGGCTTTCCTTGGGGAGGAAATAGGTGTAACCTGTAGTGAGATGGAATTGTTTACTGTCATCAGTAGCACTACACACACACACACACACAGATTTCATACACATGAACACGCACACAACACACACGCACACTCTGACACCCAATGGCCTATTTTATGTCCCATGTTATCTCCAAACGTGACTGTGCACTCTGAAGAGACCGCAGGCTATTAAGACAAGAGGTTACTGAAGATAAAAAGGGAAAACAATACAAAGTCTTCAAAGTCTCAGTGTGGTCCAAAAATAGAATATTAGAAATTAAACATTTATTCATTTATATGAATATTAATCAGGGTTTCATCACTACTTTACAACTCAAAAAATGGCCATGCACACCTCCATGTTCAGACCACATACTGTACCTGTGGCTGTATTTTGGACCAAACATAATTGTGTTAATGTTCTTCACTCATTTAAGTTGTATTGCACAATGTGCAATAAAACATTTTTATATGCAAAAGTGCAGCCTTTTTCCCCCTTTCTGATCAGTTATAAGTTTGGCCCAGAACGTTTAAATACAAAAGTGACTGAGTGAAGCCTGCTCCTACCATACAATTCTCTTCACTCATTAATTCATCTATTAGTCACTAGAAAACAAACAAGAAACTGACCACAATAAACTTATCTGTATCGTCTATTGCTCAAATTAGATTAATCCTGCTCTCTTGCTATGATAAGCCAAATAGGCCTATCGTGCTCTGCTTCAAAGTAGAGATCACTTTCTTTAAAATGAATGACTTCTTTTAATGCAAAATCCAAGAATCATGCATGTGACATCCCACTCAAGTGTGTGTGGATTTGTTGTTTTTAATATTTAGTCTTTCATATAGAGTCCCTTCAAATCCTTATGGAAGGGCCTTCTTAACCAATGGTATCACTTTATGTGGGGAATGTGTTCTTTGTAGTTCAGAATTTGTCCTTGCAGCAAAAGGCATCCTTGCACTGCACGTGTCTGCTAACAGCTATCAACAAACACACAATTTTAATTTTTCCATTTGTAATCACCAAATTTCCAGGCATCACTTTGGCAGGAAAATGTGGGTTTAAGGGTCGAATCCAGGGGTATGCAACCTGAGGCCGAGGGCCACATGCGGCCCTTTAGTTCCTCTCTAGTGGCTCCCTGGCTTCCTCTAAAAATGGAAGTTATAAAATATTTCTAGCAATTTCATATAGTTGTTAAACTTCAAGCTGTCCCAACACATTAACAGTTAGTGAAAGTATTATACTGTACAATACAGCACATATGCAGAGTATGGGGATTATGCCGCCTGAGGCTAATAAAGATGGAGGTGTCTAAACTGATTTCTTTTAAATGGTTCCCTCACCTTTGCGGCCCCAGACATTTTTATTTTTGTCAAAGAAATAGCTCTTTTAAGAGAAAAGGTTGCCAATCCCTGATCTAATCCAAGCACAGATCATGATTAATGGCATGCAAAAACTGTTTCAGATTCCGCTGATTTTAAATATGTGGATACAATGCCTTAATCTGAAATATTAGATAGATACTTTATTATTAATTTCCATTGGACCGTAATATTCACACTCCTTTTGTCATTGATTAAGCTAAATAGGCTAGACGTATACTCACCCTTACCCATTTGACGTCATGGCTTGCGGATATTTTGCATTATTCTGAAAATAAACATTGCAATAGCTGCAGTACATTTGAACATAACATTGTTCAACATGATTTTACAGTTTAGTTTTTGAATGCAAAGCCATACCTTTCTGTACTTCTTGATTTTCTGTTTCTTTTTTATCTTCCTCTCCTCTTTTCTCCGCTGACTGATCTCGTCGTCTTCGCTCAGAGGCTGGTATTTCTCAGCCAAAATAGCGAAGTGAACTTCACGAGAACACTTCTCCGCTTTGCCCCGTCTCTCGCTCTCGTGACGCTCCTCCAAGTCGGGGTTTTCATCAACCTGCCGGCAGTACGACGGCCCTTGGCTCTCCCGAAATGTTGACGATGCTTCTCCATTTCCAAACAATCTTGGTATATCTATGTAAAGGGATTTTGGTTTCATGGCCTTGATCCGAGAAGAGTTGCTGTCGCCCCTGCCCCATCCAGTTTCTGTTCACTGCCGAGGATTTCGCTTGGGGTCATAATCCTACTGTTAGTTGATTGGACCGGACAACACAGAGGTGTAACCAGTGAGTGAACGCATGGCTGTGTTGACACATGCAATTGTTCAAAGGCATCCACTAAAGTATATCGCCATAAATTATCAACAGGTATTTAAAACAATTTTCGACTAATCTTTAATGGACCGTTGCAGGAATACTACACATAAATGAAAAGTCAAAGTTATCAACACAGGAAAAAAAAGGAGTTTATTCATAACTACAATAACGTATAATAAAAACAAATAAAAATTATGACAAGAAAGAAAAACAACCTGTTATGAGCTGGGGCTCAATACTCAAATGAGACTGCTCATTAGGCTATAGCCTCAAGTACCATGTCAGTATGAGTCCTGGTTTTGAGTTAACAATGTCATCAGATGTTGATGAAGTCAAATGGGCTATTAAAAAGGCTGTGAGGCCAATTTTGAGAGGTTGCACCTGTCATTTACAGATGGCTCATTTAAGTGACAAACATATTCAAGAGTGCCGTCTCTGATGGTGCACACCAAAAGATAACCATACACAATCACTAAAGTGCATTCTACACATACAGCTCTGGAAAACATTAAGAGACCACTGCACATATTTCTGATGACCTCCTACAGTTGCTGAGTGACATTTGAATGAGTTGACTGTCATATTCAAATTTGCATTGGTCTCAAATATGACAGTCAGCTCATTCGAATGTCACTCAGCAACATCAAAATGACAAAGAAAAATGTGTAGTGGTTTCTTCATTTTTCCCCCCAGCTGTATGTCCACATTCAACTCCTGAATACTGTATCAATGAGGAAGAGCAGCTAAACAAAGTAAATGATCCAGACTGTAATTTGTGCGAAGCACATCTGAGGTTGCACATATGACCCAATCTTTTACCCAACAGCAAGTTTTGTGCCACAGTCACGGTTGTATTGGTGTAATGAAAATGTACTCAGGTGTGCAAATGCAGATATTGTTATTTTGATATTTCAATGCTCATCTCCAAACCACTATGGAGCTCCCAAGGGGATATGGACTGTCTGCAATAATATCATGATACATTATAAACTGACTTTGCTTCTGGAATTTATAACTGAACGTATAATAACACTTTGAAGTTAAGATAACTTGAAAAAAAATTGTTCATGGAAAGTTTACATAATGATTTACCATTAACAAAAATACAGAACACAAAAGAACAGACAGTGTGTTTCTCTCACATCAAAATAAACAAGGACCATGTCTTTTAAACAATTCTCTACAGATTAAGTATTTCAAATATCTACAAAACATACATACAGAAGTTGTTTCTGAACTTTTCTTAAAATATTTTTTTAACTACTCCTTGTGTAAAGAAAGTCTAGGAGCATCATGTTTTCTTAAATAAAACATTTAACATTTAAACAAAACAACACCTAACATGGTGGTACCCCTCGGGGCTAGTCGTCGGGGTAGTTGCGCTGTCCAAAGGGCAGGACGGTCTGGTTGCGGTCGGGGTCATTCAGACGCAAGATACGGATCAGGCTGTTGACTGGGAGGGAACTAAAAGACAGAGAGCAGGAGTTTGGTGTGCATTAACATGGGTGAACACACACTTCTATGTATATTTTAATACACTTCTATGTATATTTTTAATGTACAGTACAGGCCAAAAGTTTGGACACACCTTCTCATTCAATGCGTTTCCTTTATTTTCATGACTATTTACATTGTAGATTCATCAAAACTATTAATGAACACATGTGGAATTCTTCAAAGTTGCTATTTTTTTAAATGTAATACCATATTCAGCAAGCCATAACTTGACAAATATTCATCTGTGGGCCAAATAACTTTGCATTTATTCATAGTTTTGATGCCTTCAGTGCGAATCTACAATGTAAATAGTCATGAAAATAAAGAAAACGCATTGAAATGACAAGGTGTGTCCAAACTTTTGGCCTGTACTGTATATTTGTTATCATTTATATCCATGTACTACTCTATGTGGTTATGCAAATTGCTACTAGAGGATAAATAAAGTGTTTTGAATTGAACTAAACTGAACTGAATTGAAAAGCTTAAATGGGAGTGTGGGACAACATCTATTTCAACACAGTAAGTCACAGGCATGGATGGACTAAGGACAGTTTAGGGCTGAGGATTGTAAGACAAAGCTTTTACAAACATTTACAGACTGCATTAAAGCAGCACAAGAGAGTTTGGGTCCAAAAAAATAACGAGGACTGTGATTGGCAAAGGACAATATACAGAGCACATAGGACACGGCTGTCGCACATGAGTCCCAAATCGATTTGCGTGGGTCTCATTTTCAGGTTGAAAAATCTGGAATTCCGTATTAATCCAGAAGAATCACATCCCTGAATAACGAGGCATGTGGAAGCTCACCTCATGCTCTGGGGAGTGAGGAAGATGAACTGTCTGTAGCGCTGACTGGACGCTACCTTCAGGAACATGTCCATGGAGATCCTCCGGTTCACCATGTCCTACAGTAGGGACAGAAGACAGCACTCAGTCAACTAGAAAAGCAGTTGATCCTCTGCGCTTCTGTGATCAACTATCTGGTGCGTCAACGGGAGAGGACTAATTGTAGCTAGAGAGAGGAGTTTTACCGGAGCAACACAGATCTTTAAACTTCAGATGTTTATTTTAAGGCATTAATGCGCCAACATAAAGGAACGTTTCAACGTTCTGCCACATCTTTGTCAGAGTCTAGTATACAGTAGCTCCCAGTCAACCTCTCTCACTCTGGGGTCGGGTAGATTTCATCAACAGGGGATTGATTTTGTATTCTAAAGTGGCAGTGTCAGTACAAACTGGATTCATAGATCTTGTGTGATTTACTGCAGTCCTGAAGGGAAGTACAGTTAGGTCCATAAATGGACCGTGACCCAATTTGTGTAATTTAGCCTCTGTTACACAACCAGGGTGCGTTTCCCAAAAGCATAGTTGCTAACTAAGTTAGCAACTTTGTTGGTTGCAATGCAATTTCCCATTGCCAACCACAATAACCAACCAACAGGTTAGCAACTATGCTTTTGGGAAACGCACCCCAGAATGGAATCAGCTTTAATTCATATTCGTTTAGCAGACGCTTCTATCTAAAGCGACTTACATGTCAATTCTATTACAAGGGGCATTGTCCCCAGAGCAACTTGGGGTTAAGTGCCTTGGTCAAGGGCACAATGGTGGAAGCCAGATTGAACTCACAACTTTACAGGCTACTGCATGCTAGCCCAGCTCCTTAGCCGCTACGCTACCACCGGCCCATTAACAGTGTGTAGCCTGTAACAGTGCCTCTGCATAGCGAACTCAGATGAGAATGTTGCAGTGTACCATGTAGACGTCAAACTCGTCCAGGGCTCGGAAGGGCGACTCGGTGATGGACCAGAGTGAGAGGACAAAGCAGACGGTCGAGAAGGAGCGTTCGCCGCCCGACAGAGAACGCATGTCGCTCAGAGACGCCTTGTTTTTGCCTCCGGGTTGGACCTACGGTCGTAAGCAGACAGATACAAAGATGTGGAACACAGAGAGAGACAAATAGCAAACATACAGTCCTTAAGATGTTTTAAAAATAAAAACGTTATATAAATATAAATGTGATATAAATGTCATGCTTCATCCCAAATACTGAATAAAAGTGTCTGGCAGACTAATTGTGAATGTGAATCTGAAGGCAACAGGTTTAAAACCAGACAGATGGAAATGGCAGTAATGGACTTTAGAACTGAACAGGGGTGTGAAACTGATAAAAGGGGTACAGTAAGGCTGCCTTCAGGTTAGACGTGCTGTAGAAACCTGAGGTGGACATACAGCTATGGAGAGAGCTTTATTCTTGTGGTCGAAGTTCATATGGCCGACATATCCTCTCTGTGCCAGGGTCATGTCAAAGTAGTACTTGCAGCGCAGTGAATAGAAACTAAATGGAGGGAGAGAATTATCCAAGGTAAGTCATATAAACCAAACATATACTGTAGGTCTTATTCTCCACCATCATGAATTCCCAAATTTTGTGAAAAGGAAAGTATTCTCACCCTCTCAGCTTGGCGTAAGCTTTCTGTCTGTGATGGATGATTTCTGAGATCACCTCGCCAAACTTTTTAAGGATTTTCACTTCCCTGGTAGTAGTAGTGTATTTCTGGTGGGCTTCTTGATATTGCCTGCGAACACAAGATCCAATCGTTCGTTCATCAGGAAGGAACATAACTGCCCAGTCTTACGGCACTTACCAGTGGCACCATTAAGGGTGGTGCAGAGAAAAACATCAGTTGGGGAACACACAAAAGTTGAGACAATATTTAAAAGGAGACAGTAGGTGGGTATACATGGACACTTTTATTCGGATTAGAATCAGAATGGTGGCACAATCGGAATAGAAATGACACATATAAACACCTTAATCGGAATAAAGCTACTGATCCGATTAGAATTTGACTCGGAATGAAAGAGGTGGTGTATTCCGTTCTTATTCCGACTGAACAGCCATGTATAAGGTCAACAGGATTGCCCGCTGTAGCTCCTCAAGCAAAATCAAAGCAGCAAGGGCTAGTCCGATCAAAGATTCTAAAGCGCTTGAGAGCACCTGATCAGAATAGAACATACGATACCCCATGTAAACAGGTGACCAATCTTTTTTTTAATTCGGAATAGTTTAAATCACTGTTCATGTAAACCCACCCAGAGTGAGAAGAAAGAGAGGACAACCAGACGGAAGAGAGGCAGTTACAGAGAAGAGTGAGAGAAACCCCAGAGGAGATTGTGCACGGGTGGACTGCAACTACATGCTTTACTGACAACCATGGGGGAAGTGAACCCAGAGGAAGTGGTAAACTGCCTAATAGAGAAGCCCTACAGCAGGGCTGTTCAACTTCAGTACCATGTGGGCCAGACAGGAAAACCACTGGGTCTTTGCGGGCCGCCCAAAATATGGTGTTGCTAAAATTACTATTGTGACTATAAGAGACATGCGTTCAGCAGTATCCAGCTACATTTAATCAGTTCAGTTAAATATATTCACAAACACTGGATGTGGTGGACCTTCCGTTATTCTGAAAAGAGTCCAAAGAGGTTCGAGTCCAAGACAAGACCGAGCCAGAGAGGTTCGAGTCCAAGACAAGACCGAGCCAAAGGTTAGAGTCCAAGTCAAGACCAGGACTAGTCGAGACCAAGTCAAGACCAAAGAGTCCAAAGAGGTTCGAGTCCAAGACAAGACCGAGCCAAAGGTTAGAGTCCAAGTCAAGACCAGGACTAGTCGAGACCAAGTCAAGACCAAAGAGTCCAAAGAGGTTCGAGTCCAAGACAAGACCGAGCCAAAGGTTAGAGTCCAAGTCAAGACCAGGACTAGTCGAGACCAAGTCAAGACCAAAGAGTCCAAAGAGGTTCGAGTCCAAGACAAGACCGAGCCAAAGGTTAGAGTCCAAGTCAAGACCAGGACTAGTCGAGACCAAGTCAAGACCAAAGAGTCCAAAGAGGTTCGAGTCCAAGACAAGACCGAGCCAAAGGTTAGAGTCCAAGTCAAGACCAGGACTAGTCGAGACCAAGTCAAGACCAAAGAGTCCAAAGAGGTTCGAGTCCAAGACAAGACCGAGCCAAAGGTTAGAGTCCAAGTCAAGACCAGGACTAGTCGAGACCAAGTCAAGACCAAAGAGTCCAAAGAGGTTCGAGTCCAAGACAAGACCGAGCCAAAGGTTAGAGTCCAAGTCAAGACCAGGACTAGTCGAGACCAAGTCAAGACCAAAGAGTCCAAAGAGGTTCGAGTCCAAGACAAGACCGAGCCAAAGGTTAGAGTCCAAGTCAAGACCAGGACTAGTCGAGACCAAGTCAAGACCAAAGAGTCCAAAGAGGTTCGAGTCCAAGACAAGACCGAGCCAAAGGTTAGAGTCCAAGTCAAGACCAGGACTAGTCGAGACCAAGTCAAGACCAAAGAGTCCAAAGAGGTTCGAGTCCAAGACAAGACCGAGCCAAAGGTTAGAGTCCAAGTCAAGACCAGGACTAGTCGAGACCAAGTCAAGACCAAAGAGTCCAAAGAGGTTCGAGTCCAAGACAAGACCGAGCCAAAGGTTAGAGTCCAAGTCAAGACCAGGACTAGTCGAGACCAAGTCAAGACCAAAGAGTCCAAAGAGGTTCGAGTCCAAGACAAGACCGAGCCAAAGGTTAGAGTCCAAGTCAAGACCAGGACTAGTCGAGACCAAGTCAAGACCAAAGAGTCCAAAGAGGTTCGAGTCCAAGACAAGACCGAGCCAAAGGTTAGAGTCCAAGTCAAGACCAGGACTAGTCGAGACCAAGTCAAGACCAAAGAGTCCAAAGAGGTTCGAGTCCAAGACAAGACCGAGCCAAAGGTTAGAGTCCAAGTCAAGACCAGGACTAGTCGAGACCAAGTCAAGACCAAAGAGTCCAAAGAGGTTCGAGTCCAAGACAAGACCGAGCCAAAGGTTAGAGTCCAAGTCAAGACCAGGACTAGTCGAGACCAAGTCAAGACCAAAGAGTCCAAAGAGGTTCGAGTCCAAGACAAGACCGAGCCAAAGGTTAGAGTCCAAGTCAAGACCAGGACTAGTCGAGACCAAGTCAAGACCAAAGAGTCCAAAGAGGTTCGAGTCCAAGACAAGACCGAGCCAAAGGTTAGAGTCCAAGTCAAGACCAGGACTAGTCGAGACCAAGTCAAGACCAAAGAGTCCAAAGAGGTTCGAGTCCAAGACAAGACCGAGCCAAAGGTTAGAGTCCAAGTCAAGACCAGGACTAGTCGAGACCAAGTCAAGACCAAAGAGTCCAAAGAGGTTCGAGTCCAAGACAAGACCGAGCCAAAGGTTAGAGTCCAAGTCAAGACCAGGACTAGTGAGGACCAAGTCAGAGACCAAAGTCCAAGAGGTTAGGAGTCCAAGACAAGACCCGAGCCAGAGGTTGAGTCCAAGAAGACCAACTACCCAAGTCAAGCCAAAGAGTCCAAAGAGGTTAGAGTCCAAGACAAGACTGAGCCAAAGGTTAGAGTCCAGGACAGAAAAAAAAAAAAAAGTCTTGGCGTACGACAGTATCAAGACAATCATTCCTGAGTTATTTTTGTTGATCTTAAAAGCAAAACAGTGTGGACAACACCCAGGGATTTGTAAATTATAGCCATTCCCCTTCCCCTCCAATATAAACATAATAAAGACACCTGGAATCGGTCGAGACCAAAAGCCATATTTGGCAAGACCAGTGCCAGAGACCGAGACAAGTCCAAGTCCAAATGCCAAGGAATCCGAGACCATAGAAAAAACATTGAGTCCAAGACTGGACTCGAGTACAACAGCCCTGGTGGAGAGTACAGGTGTGTGTGGAGAGTACAGGTGTGTGTGTGTGTGTGGAGAGTACAGGTGTTATGGAGAAAAGGTTGTTATTATTGAGAGGTACAGGTGTGTGTGGAGAGAAAAGGTGTGTGTGGAGAGTACAGGTGTGTGTGGGTGTGGAGTACAGGTGTGTGTGGAGAGTACAGGTGTGTGCGTGTGTGTGGAGAGTACAGGTGTGTGTGGGAGAGTACAGGTGTGTGTGTGGAGAGTACAGGTGTGTGTGGAGAGTACAGGTGTGTGTGTGGAGAGTACAGGTGTGTGTGTGGGGAGTACAGGTGTGTGTGTGGAGTACAGGTGTGTGTATTATTAGGTACAGGTGTGTGGAGGTGGTGTGTGGAGAGTACAGGTGTGTGTGGAGAGTACGTGTGTGTGTGGAGAGTACAGGTGTGTGTGGAGAGTACAGGTGTGTGTGGAGAGTACAGGTGTGTGTGGGAGAGTACAGGTGTGTGTGTGGAGAGTACAGGTGTGTGTGGAGAGTACAGGTGTGTGTGTGGGAGAGTACAGGTGTGTGTGGGAGGTGTGTGTGGAGAGTACAGGTGTGTGTGTGGAGAGTACAGGTGTGTGTGGAGGTGTGTGTGGAGAGTACAGGTGTGTGTGGAGGTGTGTGTGGAGTACAGGTGTGTGTGTGTGGAGAGTACAGGTGTGTGTGTGGAGAGTACAGGTGTATGTGGGTGTGGAGAGTACAGGTGTGTGTGTGTGTGGAGAGTACAGGTGTGTGTGGAGAGTACAGGTGTGTGTGGAGAGTACAGGTGTGTGTGTGTGGAGAGTACAGGTGTGTTTGGGGAGGGGAGCTACAGACCTGATAATAAGCTCTCGGTCCCCCTGCTGCTCCTGCTGGGTGTTGATGACGGCCCGCAGACGGCTGATCTCGAGGTCCAGGCTTTTCGCCGACTTCCTCACCTCCAGACGCTCTGGACAGATCTCCGAGGCCTTCGATATGGACTCCTGACAAAAACACACACACACACACACACACAATGTTATTCTGTAAGATATTTTCCTGGCTCTGCAAAGTGACATTTTTACAGCACAATTCCCTGGGGGAACCTGAACCTGTACAGTGCAAGTGTAACCTGTGTTGTGTTGACCGTGCAGCTCAGTCCTGCACTCGCCCGGACTCGAGCCCGCAAACAGCAGCATGTCGGATTGGCTAGCTCTCCCACTACCACGACCTCAAGACTACATGCTTCTGTGAATGTGCTCTGATGCTCCATGCCAACAAGTATATACATGGGTATAGGTATATATGTGCATGTGCTATGTGGGAGTTCTTATGCTAGTATGGGAAGGTACCTTGAGTTCCTGCTCTCTCTGTTGAAGGTTGTTTTTAAGCTCCTGGATGTTGTTAATGTGGGCTTTGCGTTTCTCCTCGTAATGTTTCCTGTGATGTTTACACTTCTCCACCTCTTGATCACATTTGCTCAGCTCCTCCTGTAACACACACACACACACACACACACACACACACGTCAGTATGGACACAAAGTGTTCTTCATGAACCAGAGCGCTTCTGCTCCTGATACGTCCCCCTTCCCAGCATGCTCGATCAGCAGTAGCTACGCACCCTGATTGGCTCGGCCTCCTCAGCGGCGCTGGCGATGAGCTCTCGGTGCCGCCGGTAGGTCTGCTCGGACTCCACTGCGGTGCTGCGCGCCACTTTCAGTTTCTCCTGGGCCTCCGCACACATCTGGCCAGACACGGTCAGCTTCTCCATGATCTCCTCCAGCTCCTCCTCCTACACACATGCAGCAGTGGACGTACAGAATGAGTACAGGTGACCAGGGCTCAGAGCCATGATGAGAGCAGAGTGAGTCTAGGTGACTAAGGTCCAGAGCCACAATAAAGACTGCAGAATGAGTACAGGTGACCAGGGCTCAGAACCAAGATAGAGAATGCAGAATGAGTCTAGGTGACCAGGGCTCAGAACCACAATAAAGACTGCAGAATAAGTCTATGTGACTAAGGTTCAGAACCACGATGTAGACTGCAGAATGAGTCTAGATTACTGTTGACTCTGTTGGCGCTGGCCCAAGGCTTTTCCCCGGTCTTAAACACTGGTGCGTTACCTCAGTGTTGTGTTTCCATAAGGAGCTGTACCATCGTAACCTGACTCTTGCCAGATGAATTTCGTTCCGCTTAGCTCCACCTAGCTTCACTCACATCCATCTGGGACCTCTTCCATTGAGAGTGATTTCTGCACCCGATTTTATGGTACAGCCAATCAGGACGAGGGCGGAGTTTCATAGATGTGACATAGCGTAGAAGCGACTGAGAGACTGTTATCAGCGTCACGGGTTGGCTTCGATGTGAGTGGTTGAAGTAGCACATCAATAGATGACGGACAAATGGCTTATTCAATCATATGCAAGCATTTTTTGATTAGGCCCAGCCTTCTGAAGCAACACTCCAATGGATTGGTCCCAGATGGATGAGTGGAGCTAGGCGGAACGAAATTCATCTGGCGAGAGTCAGGTTAGTACCATCGGGGACATTAGATAACATTGCTAGAAACTTCTAAACAGTGCTTAGCAATGGCACCGCAAGTATACGACAAATTAATTATTTCATTTAAACAAGTCATCACATTGTAAGAACCTGTATCCTTAATTATTTTGCAAAGTTTTTATATATAAGTAGATCGTTTTTCTTAACAAAAATAAGAAAAGACACTTATATTGCTAGGCAACCCTAAACAAATGCTACCGGGCTATTTTTAAATTTTTATTGTTTCGTCGTATTCCACGGCCCCGGTCCAGCCTCAAACATGGAAATCTAAATAGTCAGAGGCTTTACCCCAGACACCGGGGTTTTACCCCATAGTGGAAAAGGGCCATTAGGTTCAGGAAAAAATCAGAAAACTTGTTTTATAAGTGTATGTGTATGTGTGTCTGTGTGTGTGGATGTGTTTGTGATTGTGAGGGTGTGTGTGAATAAGCAGGTATGCTGGGTACTAACCAGTGGGACCAGGTCCTCAGACTGAGGTTCCTCCACATTCTGCAGTTCACTGATCTCCAGCTGCAACCTCCTGGATTGGTTCTGGAAAAAGAGGACTCATCAGCAAAAAGACACAATTTACCACCTGCCAATTATGTGTCCTGACCAAGAGACACCGGGCAATTAGCCAATGAGTGTCTGAGATAAAAGGGTTAAAGGTGAAAGGTCAACCTTGACTTTGGTGCGTTCATCATGGGTGGTCTTGAGCAGGGCGTTGTTTTGGCGGATCTCGGCGTCTAGTGTCTGCTTGTGCTGCCGGAGGCGGGTCAGGTTCTCCTGCTGGCTGTTAAGGGACGCCTGCAGATGGCTGTATGAAGCGAGGAACAGACAGACAAAGACAGACACAGACAGACAGAGAGTTTGAGTCTGTGTGTGACAGAGGGGTAAGAATGATCTACTCTTCTATTTAAACTGGAAACTTTGCACGTGGGAAAGCTTTTCACATTTACAAAGTTAGGGAAAGTCACCAAAAAATTCATAAAATCTGTGCAAGTTAATTAAAGTAATAATGCTCACATTACAATGCATAGGGGAAAAACAAGTAAAATCCTCATAAACACACACACACACACCTGATCTCTTCCTCCACATCTCCGCCCAGAACTCGTGCCCTTGCGTTGGCATCCGTGGAGTAGTAGCGGTTGGTGAACACCTGGTCGCCCGTCCCGGTGAAGGCCTCCCGGCAGTTCTGGGGCGGTCGGTTGTGCTGCATCACCCTTCTGGCCTCCGCCGTGTTCTACACACGCAAGGACGGGGGAAAAAAATAAGAACGTAGCCTCACATCATCTAATCTTCATCCTCATAGCAATGCCGACATTGTGCACCTCGCATCATCTAATCTTCATCCTCATAGCAATGCCGACATTGTGCAAGCACCTCGCATCATCTAATCTTCATCCTCATAGCAATGCTCTAATATTGTGCAAGCACCTCGTGATCATCTAATCTTCATCCTCATAGCAATGTCGACATTGTGCAAGCACCCTCGCATCATCTAATCTTCATCCTCCCTCAATGCCGACATTGTGCACCTCGCATCATCTAATCTTCATCCCTATAGTAATGCCGACATTGTGCAAGCACCTCGCATCATCTAATCTTCATCCTCATAGCAATGCCGACATTGTGCAAGCACCTCGCATCATCTAATCTTCATCCTCATAGCAATGCCGACATTGTGCAAGCACCTCGCATCATCTAATCTTCATCCTCACAGCAATGCCGACATTGTGCAAGCACCTCACATCATCTAATCTTCATCCTCACAGCAATGCCGACATTGTGCAAGCACCTCACATCATCTAATCTTCATCCTCACAGCAATGCCGACATTGTGCAAGCACCTCATCATCTAATCTACCTTTATCTCACAGCAATGCCGGACATTGTGCAAGCACCTCGCATCATCTAATCTTCATCCTCACAGCAATGCTCGGCATTGTGCAAGCACCTCACATCATCTAATCTTCATCCTCAATAGCACGCCGACATTGTGCAAGCACTCTCGCATCTAATCTTTCATCCTCACAGCAATGCCGACATTGTGCAAGCACCTCACATCATCTAATCTTCATCCTCACAGCAATGCCGACATTGTGCAAGCACCTCACTTCATCCTAATCTTCATCATTTTAATTCTTCATTCACAGCAATGCCGGTTACTGTGCAAATTCCCACATCATCTAATCTTCATCCCTTCACAGTAATGCCGCATTATTGTGCAAGCACCTCACATCATCTAATCTTCATCCTCACAGTACGCCGACATTGTGCAAGCACCTCACATCATTCTATCTTCTCTTCATCCTCACAGCAATAAGCACTCACATCATCTAATCTTTCCTCACAGCAATCACAGTAAAGTTCATCTAATCTTCATTGCAGCAAGCCGACTCACACCTCACATCATCTAATCTTCATCCTCACAGCAATGCCGACATTGTGCAAGCACCTCACATCATCTAATCTTCATCCTCATAGCATTGCCGACATTATGTAAGCACATCACATCATCTAATCCAAACTTGACACAACAAATTAATTACTCACATTAGGTCAGGGATTCATGCACACACCTGCACACACACACACACACCTTAATGACCAATATGGTCTCAATCCCCCTCATGTCGATCAGACAGTTGGCCACATTAGGGTCGTCAATTTCCAGAGCCTGCAGCACACTGAGGTACTGTGGGTGATTGACAGCCCTAAAAGCAGAGTTCAAAGGTCAACTAGGCCACACACACAAAAAAAAAGTGTTGCTATGTGTTGTCTTCTGTGTTTGGCCATCAAGAAGCAGGTGCTGTTATTAAGGTGTGTGTAGGTATGTGTAGGTGTAGGTGTGTGGTACAAGTGCTGACCTATGGGAGACGTTATAGAGCGCATCACTGTACTGGCTGACTATGATGGTGGGTCTCTTGTCCTTTAGGTATCTCATCGCCAGTGCCTGTAGATGGCGCTCATCTTGATGGTTGTCACAGCAGAACGCCATCAACAGACTCTTCAGACAGCTCTCCACAGCCATAGCCAGAGAGGGGTCCTTAAGACGGATACAGTAACCTACAACACAACATAAACACGTTAGGAGACAAGCATTATGCCTGCTTGAAATGTTTGTGTGTGTGTGTGTGTGTGTGTGTGTGTGTGTGTGTGTGGTCTAACCCAGTGGCCCGACAGGTTTCTTCCGGAACACTCCCTTGTTGTAGGCCTCGTCGATGGCGTTGAGCAGCGCGGGCATGTGATCGCCAAAGCGGCGGATGCGATTGGTGCGGCTGGCCTCCAGTTGACGGAGGCTCTGTTCCTTGGAGTTACACGAGCGCTGGAGGTCCTGCTCCTCACGCCTGAGAGGCACAAAGACCACACACACACACACACACACACACGTTACAGGAGCGTTGGAGGTCCTGCTCCTGAGGCACAAAAACCACACACACGCACGCACGCTGGAGGAAGACCAGGGACAGGAGGCGGGAGAGAATGGCAGAGAACTCAAAAAAAAAAAAAAAAAAACTACAATAAAATCTAGGGGAATAACAATAGCTAGACGTGTTTGACTGCAAAAGGAAGCCGAGACACCATCTCAGTCTACTGAGGATGGGTAAAAGGGAGATGAGGAGAGTAGGACACCACTGAGAAGAGAGAGCGAGTACAAGATGTTACCTTACAGATGAAAGGACCAAAGTGTCAATAGTGAGAGATGTCTGTGCTTAGATGGACTGGTAGATGGGTGGATGGAAGGGTGAAGGGGGGTGCAGACAGAAGGAGGAAAGAATGCATGAAAGGAGGGACATAGGAAGAGAAGTAGAGGGGAAGAATGTGTTTTGGAATATTGCAAAGGTCACCCTGAGCTGTGTGACGTTTTTACAATCCCCTGGTGGACACCATTGTAAACAGCTGTACAATAAGGGTCACACCTTCACCAGGGTTTTCCCGCACAGGTTTTTTTTTTTTATCCACAAAAGCAACTGCTAGCATTAACAAAGTAAGATTTATATCTTCCTCTTAATAGTTGTTACTCGAAACAACTATTCCCATCACCCACACCCTGCATCCACAATTAGCCCTGCTGCCACAACAACCTCTACACACGCCATTCTTCTGTTGCCCCTTTGCCCCCTGAATGTTTCATTCCCTGGGTGCGAGACTTCGAGTCTGCGGCGGTAGAGAGCCCTGACCTCATCTTGTCGAGGTTGTCCTTGGCGGCGGCGACGGCCTGCTGGAACTGGTCCAGCTGCTGGGTCAGCGTGGAGTCGCGGTGCGCCAGGTCCTCCAGCTCCAGCTGCAGCCCTGCCAGGCGCGCCTCGCGAGCCTGGCTGTCCGCCGCAGACGCTGTGCTGATGCTGGAACGACAACAAAAGAGTATGGACAGATCAGCGTTTAGAGATCATCTGTTGGACACCTGCGAGCCTTGCTGTCGGCCGCCCACGCCTGCCTGATGCTAGAATAACAACAACAACAACAACAAAAAAGTGTACGGACAGGCATTTAAAGATCAGCTGTTTAGAGACACATTTGAAGTGCTTTGTTTACTCAAGATGTCAACATCTCTTATTTTACTTTTAAATGGTGTACAGCTGTTTTCCTTGGTTTTGACTTTTGTTTTTACTGTGATGAAAGTCAATGTTTGTGTGTTTTAGTTTATCTTCAGAAACTTTCAATAACAGTTAATTCACACACACACAAAAATGTCAACAGTTTTGAAAAACAAAAACAAAAAAAACAATTAGGAGCAGGATGCACCTGTGCTGCAATTGCACTAGTTTTTATGAACAAAAGCAATAGAGTGCAACATTTCCTGTTTTTAGGTCTACTCCTTAAATAGTAACTGCCAATTACTTCCGATAATTAACAGACTATACGCACAATACGCTAATGTATAATTATAAACATTGTACATATGCAATATGTTCGTATTTAAATGATATTTACACAACACACAAACAACACAAATACCCACAATATTTTTCAGTGCCTAGTCAACATCCACCTGACATCCCAGAGCCACCTACACACACACACACACACGACACACACTGATAGAGTTTTACACACCTGTGGTCACCCTCTCACCTGAGTTTGAGCTCATCTATGCGCTTGGTGAGCTGCTCTTTGTCCTTCTCCAAGTCCCGCTGATTGGTTTTCAGCTTGTGGCTGCTAGCCTGAAGACAAGGTGGTCACAAAAGATGTAAGAAAGGCAAACAGACTGCAAAGCAGAAACCAATGTGGGTTTGGAGTTAATCCCTGTAATAATAATAATAATGATAACAATTAATAATAATAATAATAATAATGTTTATAGTCCACAAATGTAGAAATTTGTCTTTGGCTTCACAGGTTATTAAAGACACAAATGGACGTAGAAGGAAGAAAGGCAGCTCACCACCGTACCCAGTGGGTTTGGATTGAGCCTACACCTAGGGCCAACATTTAAATACCGTATGGATTACTCACCACCGTACCCAGTGGGTTTGGACCGAGCCTACACCTAGGGCCAACATTTAAATACCGTATGGATTACTCACCACCGTACCCAGTGGGTTTGGATTACACCTAGGGCCAACATTTAAATACGTGATGGATTACTACCACCACGTACCCAGTGGGTTTTGGACCGAGCCTAGTGGGTTTGGACCCAGAGCCTACACCTAGGGCCAACATTTAAATACCGTATGGGATTTGGACCGAGCCTATGGATTACTCACCACCGTACCCAGTGGGTTTGGACCGAGCCTACACCTAGGGCCAACATTTAAATACCGTAATGGATTACGTATGGATTACTTACCACCGTACCCAGTGGGTTTGGACCGAGCCTACACCTAGGGCCAACATTTAAATACCGTATGGATTACTCACCACCGCACTCCGACCACCCTAGGGCCAACATTTAAATACCAGTTACTTTGGACCGAGCCTACACCTAGGGCCAACATTTAAATACCGTATGGATTACGTATGGATTACTCACCACCGTACCCAGTGGGTTTGGACCGAGCCTACACCTAGGGCCAACATTTAAATACCGTATGGATTACGTATGGATTACTTCACCACCGTACCCAGTGGGTTTGGATTGAGCCTACACCTAGGGCCAACATTTAAATACCGTATGGATTACGTATGGATTACTTACCACCGTACCCAGTGGGTTTGGATTGAGCCTACACCTAGGGCCAACATTTAAATACATTTAAATGGGTTTGGACCCCCTACACCTAGGGCCAACATTTAAATACCGTATGGATTACGTATGGATTACTTACCACCGTACCCAGTGGGTTTGGATTGAGCCTACACCTAGGGCCAACATTTAAATACCGTATGGATTACTCACCACCGTACCCAGTGGGTTTGGACCGAGCCTACACCTAGGGCCAACATTTAAATACCGGGATTACTTTAAAGTGGGTTTGGACCGAGCCTACACCTGGGCCAACATTTAAATACGTATGGATGGATTTACTTACCACCGCATCTAGTGGGTTTGGGACCCTACACCTAGGGCCAACATTTAAATACCCATGATGGATTATGGGTTACGTTACCCAGTGGGTTTGGATGGATTTTAAATACCGTATGGATTACTCACCACCGCATCCCAGTGGGTTTGGACGAGCCTACACCTAGGGCCAACATTTAAATTACTTTCACCTAGGGCCAACATTTAAATACCGTATGGATTACTCACCACCGTACCCAGTGGGTTTGGACCGAGCCTACACCTAGGGCCAACATTTAAATACCGTATGGATTACGTATGGATTACTTACCACCCTAGGGCCACATTTAGTGGGTTTGGATTGAGCCTACACCTAGGGCCAACATTTAAATACCGTATGGATTACGTATGGATTACTTACCACCGTACCCAGTGGGTTTGGATTGAGCCTACACCTAGGGCCAACATTTAAATACCGTATGGATTACGTATGGATTACTTACCACCGTACCCAGTGGGTTTGGATTGAGCCTACACCTAGGGCCAACATTTAAATACCGTATGGATTACGTATGGATTACTTACCACCGTACCCAATGGGTTTGGATTGAGCCTACACCTAGGGCCAACATTTAAATACCGTATGGATCTAGAGTTCACTAGCCTGACGTAGCCATACTTAAAATTTTATTCAGAATTTGAGTCTGGAATCAGAGTGTAGGGATGTGATTACGGGGCGTGTTTCAACCGATAAAGGGAGGGATAATGCCTCTGCACACAATTGGATAGACCTAACCAATCAGACCAAGGAAATAGCCTACCATGAATCCTAGTGGCCAACATATCCTTCATCTAAATAATATTCAAAGAGGCTAGTCAATGGAACGAGTCCAGAACGAACTTCCAGGACTCAAATTTTGTGGCCGGGGCTAATTCGGACTGGCTTCCAGGCTAGGAGTTCACAACTGTACCCTGTGGGTTTGGATTGAGCCTATACCTAAGACACGCCACTTTCAGATATTGGGGGTGTTACGATACATTTGCAAAAAAAAATACATGTCATCTCATCTCAACTATGGGCGCAGCCATGTTTGCAGTAAGGTTGCACGTCCACCTCTGGGTACCCACAAGTACTCCGAGGTAAAGTGGGCGTGTCTGCGCAAAATGCCGCAAGAAAGCTGGGTAATTTACACTTTCCAACTCGGGCAATGGATTTACACGTCTAATGGAAAATCCATTGTGTGCTCATTGTGTGCTTCACCTCACTGTATGTTCACTGTGTGCTCTGTGTGTATCACTAATTCACAGATGGGATAAATGCAGAGACCAAATTCCTTGTATGCGCAAGTATACTTGGCCTAATAACCTGATTTACATCTGATTTACAAAAGGCAGAGAATGTCCAAAGTTTTGGGATCATTTCAAACAAGACAACAAGGTGCAATGTGCAAAGCAGAACTGGCATACCATAACAGCACATCAACTATGATTCAACATCTGAACCGAAGGCATCCAGTTGTTAACACCAGCTCACCAAGCATAGCCGACACAAGGCAACATTGATGTTTAGCTGATTTAATGTATGATGTATGTAATGATACTTGCGCTAATTAGAACGTAGGTCTACAGTATTTTTAGCAGCTGTAGCCTAATGTCGTGAGTTGATATGATGTTAAGTTGTGGAAACTGAAAGTAGTAAACTAATTCATGTTAAATTGCAAGTGAGCAATACACCAAAAAAGTCCTCATCACAATCAAACTCACCTCTGTCCCTCACACACACACACACACTCCATTACTTTACAGCAGTGGTCCCCAAACTTTTTCTTCCGAGGGCCAGCTCACTATGCCTGGCTCTAAGAGAGGGCCAGAGACTCGGAGTATCAGTAACCATAAATAGCTTAGTGCTGTGAACATCAGCAGTCTACCTTAGTCGAATATTCCATTACGTTTAATCTATAGGCTATTGCAATTTAATACCATTGTTAGCTGTGTTTATGTTGCCATGCCATATCAGTGTGTAACTCAAATTAAATAATACTAATAAAAAGACTTTTGCATTCCCAAAAGTATATTTTATTAAAAATGGGTGAACTCTGAAAATGTAAAGTTCTCAAACTCTTTACTCTGAAGTGGTCTGAAATGACCACCATTCTAACTTTCACTCACCTGAACTTGTGACCTCTTTGTAGGCCTATGAACATTTGAACGAGTGAATACAAAATAGAAATAATTATCCCAGAAAGTCCGAGAAATATGACTTGAATAGAAGTTAGTTAGTTATTAACAATTAATTGATAAACTTTTACAATACTTTTGAGCACTAATGCAGTCAACATAGGCCTCTTACATTGTTTGCAGGTAGGCCTACATTTCATTCCATTTTTGATGGCAAACGCGAAACAGCGCCAAAATAACCACCAGTGGACAAAAAGAATATTACATGTGTACTGTTAAGACTCGCCATAGAGAATGAATGGGGGAAATTACGGAGGTCATAGATTGACGATGTCGTACTCCCGTGCGGGCCAGATGCTATATACTACGGACATGTTTTGGGGGGCCACCCAAAATGAGGTGGCGGGCCGTAGTTTGGGAACCACTGCTTTACAGCATGACATTTGTTGCGCATATTAAGAAATTGCACTTAATAAAGCATATTTTTTTTTTAATCTGATTCCTCGATTGATCAATTAATTTAAAAAAAAATAAAAAAGTAGATGCAAAAAAAAAAAAAAAATCAGTAGAATTTTTGTGATGAAAATCGATTGAAAAAAGCTTTTATTCTTTATCAGTGTATGGGAAACTGGCCAATGTTTCTGGTGTGTGTGTGTGAGTGTGTGTGTGTGTTACCTCTACAGCCTTGACCGCTCGGTTGCGCTCCTGAACATCACTGCGCAGCTGGGCACCCTGCGGCTGCAGCTGCTGCAGACGCTCCGTCACCTGTTCCAGCTGCTCGTGCTGCTCGCAGTACTTCCTCTCTGCTTCGTCAACCTTCGCCTACGCAAAACAGGATCATTACAACCGCTGCAGCTTTATACCGTAATTTCCCAACTATAAGCTGAGGTTTATACATTGATTTTGCAAAATGTCTTGGGGCAGTTAATATGGTATTAATATGCTTTTGTTTTTTAACTTGCATAAAACACCGTCCTGCGGTTTATACACAATGTGGCGAATACACAGGAAATTACTGTACGCGTGTTTAAAACAGGGCTTAAAGCTAGGAACATCCCTGTGTCTGAGTTTTGAAGAAGTCATGTGACAGTAGACATTTTTCGGTGACGGCTGTTTTTAGGGCACAGGTTAGGAGATGGGATTTAGATCACTGAAACTGTGGAGTAAGTGACGGGTCAATTAAAGCCATCCTTACACCAGAAGACTTTGACAAGATGTGGGAAAGATTCTTGAATGGGTTTTGGGGTTGTAGTCGAATGTAATCATTATGATACATATTTTCTTCTGAGATACTTGAAATGTAAAATTCAAGACTTTTCCTCAGTGGTTCCTTGTTGGTGGAATGAGTCCTCTCCATTCCTCTGATAGTTTTGGGTCTTTCAAGAGGGGTTTAAAGGCATATCTGTTAAGTATGCACTTAATTAAGTGTGTAATATATTATAGAATTTGTTTATTTACATTAGGCTATTGATTGATTGACATTGTTGTTTATTATTGCTATTCCCTTAATGTAGTCTTACCAACTTTTTAAAACGGTTTATTGTTAATTTAGCTATTGTATTGTTTTTTTGTAAGTCGCTTTGGACAAAAGCGTCTGCCAAATCCCATAACCATAACCATGCAACAAAAAAAAGATACCTTCCATTCTGCAACCTTCTGGTCATATTTCGGTGTTGACCTCTCTTCAGCCTCCATTCGATCACTCATAGGGCCTAGCTCCCTCTCCATTTCATTAACCTACACAAACACACACACTTTTTAACAAATAAATATATAAACAATAAAAATGTCTCTAATGCCATTAACCATCCAGTTACAGTACATTATGAGACACAGAGAATTACCCAATGGATGAGCTAACTGTATGCTATGTAATTTGAAAGGTGAAAGGTCACCTTCACAGCTTTTGCTGACTGGTTATGAACACCTAAATCCTCTAAACAATGCCGCACTACTGTTATGCTTAAGGGCATTAGTGCGCCGTGTGTGTTTAAATGAGTCACTCACCAACGCCCAGGCCATTTGGTTCTTGAGGTTGTCTAGCTTTTTGTTCATTTCTTCCAGCGAGGACAAACCCTTGTACTTCTCCTCCTTCTCCTTAAACATTCTCTTCAGCTCCTCCAGAGTCTAGGGCAGGCAGACCAGAGAAGTGGACTTACACAATGCAACACATCAAATATAACCAAGTGCTATTAATCTTATATTAAGATACAAAATCTAGTTGGTATTGTTTTTAGTATAAAGACCTACCTAACGCTCTCATTTTGACTAAATTTTATAGGACTTTTACTTATTTTAAAGCATCTTATCAAGACAAATTTGCTTAACATACTGGCAGGCAAATTTGCTTGTTTTCATGATGAGACGTCTTAAATTAAGTCAAATGATTTTACGAGAAAGCACAAGGTAAGTCTCTTTATACTAAAAACATTTCCAAATGTTTTATATTATATACTTTAATTACTCTTCTGCTGTTAAAGAATGTGTTTGTCTTGTATGTATGCTGCTGAGACCATGAATTTCCCCTGGGGATCAATAAAGTATCTATCTATCTATCTATCTATCTATCTATCTAAATAGATTTTAATATAAGATTAATAACACTTGGTTAGATAAACTTTTTTTGCAGTGCATTCTCTTGGTGTGTTTTGTTTAGAAATGGGCATATTAATTAAACATATTAGTTTAAGTTTAAAAGTCAACTGTCGGCTCAAGTTACATGGGAGAGTCAAAGGCAAAACACTGCTTGGCTGACTAACTTTAAACCAGGGAAGACTCCAGAAGGAGAAATACTTTTAGAGTTATAAAAAAAATCTATAATTTACCTAGTTCATTACATAAGTACTCAGTTAATTGAATTACTGTGTAATTGAAGTAATGTTATTTTATTAGTACATCATACTATTTACTGCATAATCATCAAAGAAATTCATACATCTATAAGTCCACAAAATAAAATTACCTCAATATTATCTATACAGAGGTCTATTTCTGACTTGATGTTAAGTTATGTTAAAGGATATGAGTGAAGTGATGTTAAAGGACATTTGTGAATCAGGGTCTGACCTCCTCATGCTGATCCACGGTGTTCTGGGTGAGACCTTGGGTCTTGATGATGTAGTCATAATCCTCGTTCATCTGCTCCAGCTGGGTGGCCTTCATGAAGAACTACAACACAACCAGTTCATCAGCTGGCGTGGCCTTCATAAAGAACTACAACACAACCAGTTCATCAGCTGGAGTGTGCTCCACAAGAACATTCTTTACCGCCCAAACCAATACGCTGATCTCACAAACACACTGACAATGATGCCCGACTTACTGACTGCTGTGGTGACCGACTTACTGACTTCTGAATAAACTAACAACTATGACCTTCACAGGCAAAACAGCCGACACAGTATGCAATATGGTCACAGCATCCTAAGACTTACAAAATTGGCCATATAGACATTGTTATGGCTAGGTTCACATTTCAAGGCCAAACCAGACTTATTCACTTGATGTGACACATATCTGATGATGTCAAAACAGTGTGAACAGTGCAAGTCACATGAAATCTGACTTTTTCCATTCTCATTTGGGCCACTTCTATATGTGGTACTAAATCAGATACAGGCGTGATTTATTTTTATTTTTTTTGCAATGCGACCGCAGTCTGAATAGTTATCGTATTTCATGCGACTTTTATGTCAACAGTCAGGGATTTTGCAAGAAAGTTGCGTTTGTTTGTGTTTATGTTTACATTCATTAGCAGATGCTTTTGTACAAAAAAACAAACATTATATTTTAACCAAGGACCAAACGATACACACCAGAGAAATCAGTATTGCCAGAGAAATTCCACACAGGGTTTGTTTTCTTTGGGGGACAGGCTGCCCTCACTTAGTTTGTTTCCAGTTTTCGGAGCCTGGGCTGCCTATATAGACTGTTTTTTTTTTTTTACAGTGTACTCACAGAATGAGTAGCTAGAGGTCATGAGAGGAGTGCTGAATGTGACAAAAATGTTATGCCCTTTAAATCACATAAAATCCCTGACTGCGCCTTTAATAGACATTTGCACTGGGAGTAATGCGGAGTGAATGCTGAAGGTGGTCTTTTGTTGAGGCCTGACGGTCAACAGACGACCGTCCTGACGGTTCCACGGGATGCTCTGAACTCTGGATTTCCAGGGTATGACGCTTTTGGCCCTTGGTTAAAACACAATTCTCATAAATCTCTGTTTCAATTGGTTTCACCTAGCTCGAGTAGCAGAAAGCCATAGCGCTACAGTCTTGGGGGGCATGAACATGGGGGCTCATGAGCATATGAGTGTGGTGCTATGGCTGTGGAGCACCAGCGAAGTGGTGTTCCAATCTCTGATGTGGTTTATGGCATCACTCAGTGGAAATGGAAGAGAGCTACAAAGGTCATTCACAGTCAGGCTAGCTGCGTGCTGTGCCTGTGTTTGTTTGTTGTTGTTGCCACATTAATAAAAGCAATGTGAACAGCCACACACACAAAAAAATCAGATTTGAGCAAAAATTCCCATTCCCAAAATTCCCATTCCCAAAATTCCCATTCCCAAAATTCCCATTCCCAATGTTCAAGCAATAAAAGTGTTTGTCCAGAGCTCAAGCTCTACCTTGTATTTATCCGCCTCCCCTTTAGAATGCAGGAAATGCTTGCTCATCTCCTGAGTTAGAATGGACACGGGGTTGTCCACCTGGGCACAACAATCGACAGGAAGTGCAATCGGTTATCAGGAAACAGCATCACACTACACAGAGATGACATAGCGATATAGCAATGGCACTGATAAAGATGGCTTATCCCCAAGTACCTGTATGTTGAAGAAATCCAGTATAGAGATCAGCTCATCCTTCTTCGAGGAAATCAACTGACCTGGTATAAAAAATTTGTTTTGCTTGAAGTTGGTACACATGTAGTTTAGCTACATAAATCTTCTGTAACTAAAGCTCAAGTACAAACTGGTCAGTCTAGCTTTCAGTGCAGTGTTAAAAACAATGTAGTTCTTCCACCTGAAAATAATGGCTTCAAACTAAGATTTTGCTGATACACAGACTGTCAATACTGATATGGACGCCTGGCATTGCTCTATCCAGGTCTGTTGACCCTTTTTGTCAGTTCTCAACCTACTGGGTACCCCCTTAGTGCTTAATGGGTACCGGGTACGTTGAAAACTGATAGAAAGCGGAACTCCTAAATTGTATTACTTCAATATGTTGGAAACTACAAGTGCTGAGGTTCTCATGGATTGTATCTGTGGGCATAGCCGCCTTTACCGGTTTTACTGCGGAGTTTATACGTCCTGAGGCCTTCACTGGAGATGCGCAGATCCAGAATAATGGACTCGCCGTAGACCTCGGGCTTAAAGGCGTCGTTCCCCCTGTTTTTTATCGTGATGGACACTTCAGCAGAGCTGGGAACAGAGACGTGTGCTTTAAGAGACACTGCTGACACTCCAAATGCAGCCGTCAGAAATACACACACACACTAATTAGAAACATTATGGTTATGGGATTTGCCAGATTATCTTACATAATATATTACTGGAGTCACATTTTAATTCTATACACCATAATCAGTTAAGACAAATACCACATACCTAGAAGATGAGCTCATATACTATTATCAGGACAGACAAATCATTTAAGTGAACAAAAAAGATGATGCAAAAGCTGACTTTGCCTTTCATTTTGAGAATGGAGGCTTGTTATTGGATTTGGTTAGTCTGTTACTGTTGCCCACTGTTACAGGGAAACAGTGGGCAACAGTAACAGACATCTCTGTAGATGTTTGTTACAACAGTAACAGACATCTCTGTAGATGTTTGTCACAACAGTAACAGACATCTCTGCCTCTTTATTCACCTTTCTCCCTCCTTGACGAAGCATTTGAGTGAAGAGCCTCTGCTGGTGGTCTGAGCATTCCCCCCCAGTGCCACAATAAGGGCTGTGAGCACAGCACTCTTCCCACCTGAGGACAGACGCCTCAAAATTAAGATGCGCGCACACACACACACACACAAACACATATACACGGACAAATATTACCCGTTCACGGACCCACAAACACAGACACTACTATGCTACTTCCCCCCCAGTGCCACAATAAGGGCTGTGAGCACAGCACTCTTCCCACCTGAGGACAGACGCCTCAAAATTAAGATGCACACACACACACACAAACACGGACAAATATTACCCGTTCACGGACCCACAAACACAGACACTACTATGCAACACGGCAACGCAACTTAACAATACAAAATATGTGTGTTGGTATATATAATTTGCCAATTTGGGGGGGGTATAGAACACCTTACACACAGAGGAACAAAAAGTTAGATATTTTTTAAAGATATCCAGGGCAAATGCAATCCAAATGTTTAATTTAATCCTTGACTTTCCTTACTGCAAAGAGTAGTGCATGCTAAGCCACCCTAAATAGGTCCTGTATAGGTGCATATTCTAATCAGTGGCCAATGGCCTAGTTAATTAATCACCAATCATGTTATAGAGATGCATGGGCACATACTGTAGGCCTACTGTACATTGATACAATAAAACATTACGTTAATCCTACCACAAAAAAACAAGATATTTCCAATTCCTGATTTAAGCCATATAATGCAATGTTCTAAAATAAAAAATGTATATACATTTACACTGGAGCAGAGATGTATCTACATTTCCACCACGTCTACTAGGACTTACTAGGACTAATCTGGTCAGTGCCAAAGAATCCCATGTCTTGAATTGAATGCAAAGTGCCTTGCAACAGCTGATACATATCTCCCCGTTAACTCAAGATGGTACATAAAACCCTGTACATGGCACATGAAAATCACACAAATAGGCTATTAACAATCACGTGTGTGACATGACAGAAGTGCATGTGAGGGTTACAAGACAACATGAGGGAAAAGGCGGATAAAGAGAAGGCCTCACTCACTTCCATTGTTCCCAACCACAAAATTGACATTCGGTCCGAACGTGAAGGGGCCAAGATGTGCGTGGCACATGAAGTTCTTCAGTGTGATGCTCTCTATAATGCCCACATCTCCCGTCGTCTAAACAAACAAGTCAATTTACGTCAAAAATACAGTCGACAGAGTGCAAGACAATAGATTACATGCAAGATAATGTAATTCGCAAAGTTGATTCGTTTGAAAGACGTACGGAGACTGAAGACACGGGGTCAGCTTCAAGTTGAGAAATTGTTGGAAACTCCAAGTCTTCATCGTCGTATACTTCTGGTTGAGAAGACCGTGACCTCTTGTGCTGACTCTCTCCCGTAGACTGAATCTTCCGTTTGGACATCTTTACGCAAATTGCTCTGTTGGTAAGGATTAATGTGTTACTTGATTAATGTTAACGTTGACAATTCAGTAGTCGTTGTTGTGATCGGAGTTCCTGTCAAATAGGATGTGAGCTAAGGCTTTCGTTTCTCCGGAAAACTCCCCTGACAGTGGTGGTGCCCCAACAACTTGGGGAAAGCCCGTAAAGCCACAGCAAACCATCATAACATGAACTGACAACCTAAGCCAGCAAACAGACACAACTTCAACAGAGGTAAAAATTAGTTTGTCTAAACTAAACGGACGTGTAAACAGACACTTATCAATTGTGATATTTCCAAATATACACCTTTACATAACAACAATGCCAAGTCCCCAAGCCTAATTTCCATGGGAATCAGTCAGCGTACGCTTAACTTCTAGACTTGGTCAGTTAACTTATAGATCTAGAAAGCAAACCTATCATAGCATACCCTTAGGTTTAACTAGGAATACACGATCCTGTGTCCGTTAACGTTACTATTATTTTTTCGTTTGCCGATTTACCAAACGTTAGCCGATTTAGCTAACGTTAACTGCACTAGCCGTGATGTGTTATGACGTTAGCTAGCTGACATTGACTAATCGCAACGTTAGACCTTCTCAATATAGACACAAACTTAATCTCATCAAAGTTCATTTATAATCTTGTTTAAACCAAATTTCAGGAACACAAGAGTTTACTTGATAGGAATCCAGTTGTCCAGAGTCCGTCCTCTCGTCCATTCCCGCGCGTGCAACGTCAAACCACAATGTCATCATCTGTGCCCCGCCTATCAATAATCTTTGCCAATCAGAGCTGGTTGCACATGTTATGTGATTTTGACTTTATTTTTATTTTTATTTTGCCCTGAAAGATTTATAGGGTGATTAAAACACCAAATTTTAATTTTTAAAAAATAGAGAAAAATGTAAATTACAGATCTTATTTTATGGATTATATATCGGCATCGATCCAAGCACAAATATATTAATAAGGAAATATAAACTCAATAAACTCCTTGGTTGGCATAAGCAATTTCCAGACTTTTTCAAAAATGCCCGTGCTTGTCAAAAAATAGAGGTTTTGATTTCAACTGTAATACTGTGTGCCCTGCAGTGGGTGGCAGTAAAGCCCACTTGACGGGAAAATCAGCATTTCACTTGACGAGGAAGAACACGGAAGTAGGAAGCAGTCGTGGTAACTTTGCTCATCAGCCTTTTTTATTTGTAAAATGACAGAATCTAAAGCACAAAATATGAGCTCTGCTCCCCTTGATGCCTTCAGCAACTTAAGGGTCACTTCTATATGGACATTCCTGCAAACCGTAAGTGCACACTAGCAATATGTTTGTAACGTATGGCCATTATGTCTTCGGTTCAGGTAACTTTGGGCCGACAGGCTACGTTGCGTGTTTTGTTTTTTTTTTTAAATGAAGGTACATATATTAGATAGCAAGATCTTAAACCATATTAGTGTCATTCTTCGATATTCGAAAAATAATTAACGTTAAAATCAGTGGACGGTGGACGAACAGTACTTGTTTTGTTGTCAATTTGTTCAGAGCAGTAACGTTAGTTTGGTCAAGTATCTGTTTTGATTTGTTTTTGTTAACATGTTAACAAGTTAGTTAACATGTATAACCTGACAAGGTTTATCTACTTTCCATTTCACGCATTTATTTCCGTTTTATTTCTTTCTCAGATCCAGTGGACTGAGCCATGGCTAATGGGTCTCCTCGCGTTCCATGCATTTTGTTTTATCTCCACACTATTTACCTGCAAATACTACCGTCTTCAGATATGTCTGTTCTTAATGATGGGTAAGTCAATCTCCCGACTATTACTGTCTCCGAATGACCATGATGAGTGTCTGAAGGTATGACGCTGATTGATTGGCAGGTGTTGACCCTTGTCGGTCTTTCCTGCCTTTCCATAACCCCCCACCACACTACTAATGGCTTAATGACATGGTGAACTGTACTTTGTTAAATGTACCATTACACTAGTTTGAAATGGCCTAAAACTTGTTTGTAAACCTGAGTTTGTGCTCTGAATATAACCTGTACTCCAATTTGACATACAGTTGGAATGGTGGCCAGTGCAGAGTATCTGAATGAGCTTGCTGCTATGAACTGGAGGTGAGTGTCTCTAAACAGTCAGTTTGAAACCTCTTCCACATCCTGTCTCAAATTACACTTACAATTCCCTGTGCCGCTCTACTTTAGCTTGTTCTCCAAGTTCCAGTATTTCGACTCCAAAGGAATGTTCATCTCATTGGTGTACTCAGTCCCTCTTCTGTTCAATGCCATCATCATTGTGGTGAGTTTGGTTTGAGTTTAGTAGTGGTTATTTACCTTCCTGAGGTAACCCTCCAAAAGTGAAAGCATTTCTTCTCAGTTCTCTCCATCTGAAGCTCTGATTGAAATGCTTTTTCAGAATAATGTTTGAGTACTGTGTGTGTGTGTGTGTGTGTGTTTCTCCAGGGTGTGTGGGTGTATCGTACCTTCTGCACCATGACTGAGCTGAAGACCATGCAACTGAAGAGGAAAGCAGCTCGGCAGCAGAGCCAGAAGAAGACGCAGTAACTCCCCGACAGCCACTGAGGCACTCTCTGGAACCGGCCCTCACAGAAACGACCACTGGCATGACCCAAGTTTCACAAGCTGGTGTGGTGTCGCCTACACACCATACATCTTTTTCCATGTCAGTCAGTTTGTATTTTGTTCCCTACAACCATGGTCTCTTTAATCAGGACTGAGCAAGTACAAGATGATTGTGGAACTGAATCCTGGCACCACAGTGAAGCCTTGGCAGCCTTGATAAGATATTCAGAGGCCTATGTTTAGAGAAGGCCTACTTTATTTATGTGTCAGATTTAGGTGATCTCCATTGCGTGCATGTGTGTGTGTGCGTGCGAGAGACCAAATGAGAGGGTATGTGTGTGTGGGTGTGTTTTTTGTGGGACAGAGGGTGAGGTTTTTTTTTTTTTTTTGCGTGTGTTCAAATGCACACTTTTTACTTTGCTCCACTGCTGAATTTAACCACATCCACCCTCACGTGTGGTCTGCTCTCAGAACTCAGATGCAGTATTATTATTGTGTCTTACTGGAAGAGCAGAATACTAAGCATGCATTTACAGAGATCCATCAATAGGGGGCATACAAAGTCCTAGCTCGGTGCAGTGAGCTCTGTTGGTCTGCTATATGGATTGATGAAAAATGTAGCATATTGTCACTATTGGTGGTGGACTGTTTTCATGAATATGCAAATGAATTTTTTTTTTTTTTTTTTTTTATAGAATGCATGCCTTTTTTTATTTATTTCTTTAAACAGTTGATACTGGGGGCATTTGCTTGGAACATTACTGCAGTTGTTGTAGCAAATTTAGCAAAATTCCTGAATTTGTCTCCATGGGACTATGATAATAAATAACTCGGAAAATCCATTTTCTGTCTATTTTCTGTCTTCACTCAAATCCCAAGATTCGTGAGAATTTTTTGTAGAAATTCATGTAGCAATTTTTTTTTTGTCAAGGTATTTCTTCAGGAGAGTTTCACACGCAGACAACTAATGTGCTTCACGTGAGTGAAAGCAAAAGGGACACTCAAAATAAAAAATAAAGACAAAGTACTTGAGTGAAAATCTCAACAAAGTAGTGATCAAAAGAGAAGAGAGTCATAATTTACAGACAGTTCAAAATATTGTAAAAGTAGCCAGAGTTTTACGTCTTTTGAAACACCTTGATTAAGTCCACAACAGAGCTGTTAGTCTGAGACGTCAGTTTAAATTAAGTTTTCAAGGTCATAGGCATATGAAAACAGTTTTTAAGAATAATTTACGAACTGCTACTACATTCACACATTATGGCAGTTTGATTCATGCAGTAACAAAACGGCTAAATTCTTCAATTTGTTTATAGTTTGGACTAAAGCTTAGTTCATGGATCTGAGAGCCCTATCCTCAGGTTCAGAAAGAGAGTTGTGATACTCTTTGATGTCGTCGCCACACGATGAAAAGTTCCAAAAAAACTGTGCTGAATGGCTGAATCACAGGAGGGTGGGATGTATTTCTGGATGCTGGAGGGCGTACTCAATGCAAGGCATGGAAAAGCCTTGCCATTTTTTCCACTGTCTCTTATGGGAGTGTCACCACTCTGTTTTCTCTACCACTCTCTGCTCAGGTCATATTCAGACATGTATTCTGGGCCTGAACCAATCCTCAAAGCAGAAAAGCACTTTTAAACTTTTCTGTGGATAGCTGAAAGTAATGATTTTAAGTATAAGTATATATATACACTCTTTTGATCCCGTGAGGGAAATTTGGTCTCTGCATTTATCCCAATCCGTGAATTAGTGAAACACACACAGCACACAGTGTACACACAGTGAGGTGAAGCACACACTAATCCCGGCGCAGTTAGCTGCCTGCATCAACAGCGGCGCTCGGGGAGCAGTGAGGGTTAGGTGCCTTGCTCAAGGGCACTTCAGTCGTGCCTACTGGTCGGGGTTCGAACCGGCAACCCTCCGGTTACAGGGCCGAAGTGCTAACCAGTAGGCCACGGCTGCCCCCACTTTTTAAGAGAAGTGTGTCCTGGTCTCTGTTCTAGCAGCATTATTCTGAATGAGCTGCAGCTGTTCCAGTCTAGCCTGGAAACCAGACTCTCTAAAGTACGTAGGCAGGCAGAGGCCAGGCTAGTTCCAGTCATCCACCCTACCAGACATTTAAGCATGGATAAGCTTCTCTTTTTTTGGGACACCAAAGCCTTGATTCCGACAAGATTGTTTTGACATCATTAAAGACTGTTTGGTGATTCTTTTTGCCAAGTTTGTCAAACTTGTTTTTTATAGCCCGAGAACCAAGGTGTTTACTAACACAAATCTCTTCTCTTGTTTTGTCTTTATTCAATTAAAGAAACATTTGACTGATCCAGTTGTAAGCCATTTATAGAGAAAAAAATCACATACAGTGTACAGCTGAGCAACAAGATAAAATTGTCCCTTTAGGTCAATATGGCACCAGTATCCTGCCCTGACATTTGACAAGGGCAGTGGACATTTGACCACTACTCCACTTCTGGTGCCAAAGGGCCTCTTCAGCCCCGGGACCTAATGGAGTGTCCTACCGGTTGTATAAGAGTGCACCAGATGTTTTAAGATTTCTATGGCAATTAATGAAGATAGTTTGGAAAAAGCAGAGTATTCCCAAGGCTTGGCGGAGGGCTGGGGGAATATTTATTCCCAAAGAAAAGGATGCAGTGGAGATTAATCAATTTAGGCCAATTACTCTACTGAATGTTGAAGGGAAGGTTTTCTTCAGTGTGGTGGCACGGAGACTGACAAATTACCTTGAAAGGAATAAATTAATTGATACCACGGTGCAAAAAGCTGGAATTCCTGGCTTCTCCAGGTGCTTAGAGCATACCAGCATGATTTGGCACCAAATTCAATTAGTAAAGCGTGAGAAGAGAGACCTGCACGTTGTGTTCTTGGATTTGGCGAATGCTTTTGGGTCTGTGCCGCATAGTCTGTTGTGGGAGGCTTTTGATTATTTCAGAATCTCGGGTAGCATTAAAAGCCTAGTAAAAGCATACTTTCTGGATATTCAATTATGTTACAGGGTGGCAACAACTCGAGATAGGAATCATGGCGGGATGTACCATCTCCCCACTTGCTTTTACAATGGCAATGGAGGTCATCATTAGGGCCTCAAAATGGGTAGTGGGTGGGGAGAAGTTGCAGAGAGGGCCAAGCCTCCCCCCGATTAGGGCTTTCATGGACGATATGACAACCTTGACGTCAACCGTTCCATGCACCAACAGGTTGCTGGATAAGTTCAATAGTAATCTGCAATGGGCCAGAATGAAGGTGAAGCCAAGTAAGTCTAGGAGTCTCTCAATTGTTAAAGGGAAGGTAATAGATAAGAAGTTTGCTATAAATAAAGAGGTGATTCCCACAGTTCTGGAGAAACCAGTGAAGAGTCTGGGTAGGTGGTATGATGCAAGCCTTAGTGATAAATCACAGGTTGAAGACTTGAGACAGGTCACTAAGCAAGGTATTGCAAAAATTGACAAGTCAGGGCTGCCAGGTAAGCTCAAGCTGTGGTGTTTGCAGTTTGGTTTGTTGCCTCGGCTAATGTGGCCATTGACAGTTTATGAAGTTCCTCTGTCAAAGGTAGAGAGGTTGGAAAAAATGATCAACTCCTTTGTCAGAAAATGGCTCGGAGTCCCACGCTGCTTAAGCAGTGTAGCCTTGTATGGGAAGGGCATTGTAGAGTTGCCAATATCTAGTCTGACAGAGGAATTTAAGTGTGCTAAGGCTAGATAGGAAATGACTCTTACTCAGTCCAAGGACCCAGTGGTGAGGAAAGTTGCTCCCACAGTTAATGCAGGGAGGAAGTGGAACCCAGAGCAGGCAGTTAAGCAAGCTCAATCATCATTGAAGCATAGGGATATAATGGGCCATGTGCAGCACGGGCGGGGGGGTCTAGGGGTGGGCATGAGTAAACCCTTGTGGAGTAAGGCTTCTGCAGGAGAAAAGAGGAAAATGGTAGTGGAGGAAATGCATAGACAGGAGGAGGCTGTAAGATGTACTAAGGCAGTGTCACAGGCAAAACAAGGGCAGTGGGTGAACTGGGAAGGGGTGGAAAAAAGACGGATTAAATGGAAAGATCTATGGGGCATGGAAGCTGGTAAGATCAAATTTATGTTAGGTGCTACATATGATGTGCTCCCATCTCCCAAGAATTTAAGTCAATGGTTTGGTGAGGATGATAAATGCATACTTTGCTCGTGTGTGGGCAGTCTCCACCATATCCTATCAGGGTGCAAGGTAAGTCTCACCCAGGGGCGGTATACGTGGCGTCATAACCAGGTATTGAAATGTGTGGCAGCGGCAATAGAGGATAAAAGGAGAGAAGTCAATTCATTAGCAGCTAGTAAAGGGGTAAGGCAAATTAACTTTGTACGTCAGGGGGATAAACCTTGCAGGTGTAAAACCGCCAGTTGAAAAATGGGAAATGAAGGTTGATCTTGGCCAGCAGATGGCGGTACCTCCACATATAGTGAGTACTAAACTACGACCCGACGTAATTCTATGGTCGAATTCAGAGAAGATAGTTTACTTCATTGAACTCACTGTTCCTTGGGAAGACAGAGTGGAAGTGGCCAATGAGCTGAAGAGAGCTAAATACACTGAAATAGCAGAGGAGGCAGCCAAGCGAGGTTGGAGTGCACGATTAAGGCCTATTGAAATTGGTGCACGTGGGTTTGTGGCCAGATCTGCTATTGGCTTGCTGTCTGAATTGGGCATTTGTGGTCGAAGTCTAAGGCAGGTGGTTAGTAACATGTCTTTAGCAGCAGAACGGGCAAGCGAATGGTTGTGGGTGAGAAGTTACCCTTCCTGGGGCGCAAGCTAAGGTAAGCTAACTGGCTCATTTGTTTTGTGTTTGTGATGGACTGTGCCTAGGTTGATGGTACTTGGTTAAGGTTTTTTATGGTTTATGGTTCAGTCCGCATCAACGGGATGGACCCACCTAGCCAACTTAGACCATGCCTAGGTTGGTTAAGGGTATTTGGATGTTTGTTGTGGTAATATGGTGGCAGCATGGGGCGTAAGCTAACTGGCTAATTTGTTTTGTGTTTGCGATGGGGCCTAAGCTAACTGGCTAATTTGTTTTGTGTAACTTCTTTTGTTTGTGATGGGCTGTGCCCAGGTTGATGGTTGGTTGGCCAAGGTTTTTATGGCTATGGTTCAGTCCACATCAACGGGACGGACCAACCTAGCCAACCTTGACCATGCCTGGGCTGGTTAAGAGTATTTTGGGTATTGGATATTTCAATGTGGTAATATGGTGGCAGCATGGAGGGGAGTGTCTCCAGGACGCTGGTTTCACTGTTAAGCCTTCATGAGGTGTCGTGGGCCTAACTTAACGAAACATCGGTGAATGAGGGTGCCCACTTGATAACCCCAATGACATGCCGCATACTATATACTGCTGTTGGATGGGCCATTTGTATTGTGTTTGTGACCATTTGTTGGCGGATTTGAGGGTAGTGTGCTTTTTTAAAGTTAAACTTGAGCAGGGGCTTCTGAATGTGTTTTTACCTTGGATTTTTGGCACAAGGGATTTTAACATCTAATCCTGTGTATTAATGTAACAGCTGAGCAACAACAAGATAAAATTGTCCCTTTAGGTCAATATGGCACCAGTTTCCTGCCCTGACATTTGACAAGGGCAGTGGACATTTGCCCACTACTCTACTTCTGGTGCCAAAGCATCCTCAACACCTAGCAATGCTATGGATTGCTCTTCAGGAAGTGTAAAAAGGTATACCTTCATTGTATTTTGATTAAATATTTATTTGCAAGTAACTAAAGTAGTCAGAAGCATCATTGCGCTTATTTTCATTGGTCGGATGGAGCAGTAGATCTCAGCTCACACCGAGGCTTTGCAGGTCATGCTTCTTAAGGGCATTCCAGAACCGTATGTTTTATTTTCATTAAAAAAAAGTACAGGTTATCATGTTGTCTGTGTCTTAAGCCAACATTCCACAACAGAGGAAACCATGTCTACCCTCTCCCTAGGCATCAGTCATGTCTAAATAGACTGAGTTTATCTTCTCTTCATATTTCATTCAACATTCATCTCTTATCTCTGGAAGATACGGCTCCCCCTGAGTCCAGCTGTGCGTCCACATGTTTACTTACAAAGTGTTTTATTTCCCCCTCCACTCCATGGTGCGGCCCATGCTCTGTCAGAACTGTCACACCTTGTAAATATTTAACAGCTATAAGTAATGCCATTTTGGACATGTGCGGCTGAATAACAAGAGCTGACATTTACGGAGGTCCTGCTCGGACATGTCCGCTCCAGCAGGTGCAGGTGGGGAGCGTAATTGGGAGAGGGTTGAGCCTGCTGGGTCCGACAGCGGTGACCCCCCCCCACCCCACTGGCCCCTTGTGACTCCCAAGTTGGATGATTTGAGCGGCGCCTGTCTTGGCGAGCTAGACCTCCCGTTGCCACTACGCTGGGGAGTGGAGTTCTGGCTATGTATCGTATTTCCTCACTGAACCGCAGGTCACGAGAGATGCCTTTTAGGAGTAGAGATGCGGCATAGCGCTGCTTCTTGAGAAAGGTGGGCCTATCAGGGCCTGCTGCTGTCATGTGGCCTGCGGTTCCTCTCCAGTCCTGTGGTCAGCACACATAGGAGGAGGCGAAGGCCTCTTTGGCTTCCATGGAAGAATCCGTAAGGCCTTTTAGAACACTCGGATGTTCCGAAACCCTTCTGATAATTCAGAGCAGCCTAATGTTAAACATAATGTTCATCAGATGCACTTAAGCTGACTTCCAGAGGAAGAAGAGTTGCAATAAATAATGGGTTGTCTATTCTTGGAGAGACTCATTAAAATAAAGCATCCTCTCAAGCTCTTCAGTGGGAGATCGGAAGAGGAGCAGGAACAATAGTCTTTAATATGCCATGAAATCAACTTTATAAATCAAATGATATTTGGAGTTAATGATACTGTATGTGGGAAGTGAATATTGTTGAAGAACCCATAAACCATGAGACAATATCTGATGTTTCCTGAGTGTGTGTGGCACGGTATAGGCAGGGATGTACTGGAGGCTAAACACAAGTAAACACAGTTTATCCACCTCTCAAAAGAGTTTATTCACCAATTGCAATTTTAACATTCAATAATCACACTGTAGTATCCACATTCTCAATATGTACACTCAATACTCTAGGAACCATTAATACCACTGGTATTGTTATAAACATTGGACAATAACCTCCACCATCATCAAACATGTTCTGAATGCCTTTTTAAAAAATCTGATACCGCATGGCGCAGTCTATCTCACCAAGATCACAGAAATCATAGTTAGTGCAGCAGATTACTAAAGTTCACTTTGGTATAGAAGCATGAAATTTGGCACAGATACTCTCTAAGGGCCACTATTTTGGAAAAAGGTGCTGTGTGTGTGTGTGTGTGTGTGTGTGTGTGTGATTGCGAAATTAATGTGTGTTTGGTGTGCACTATGTTAGAGTAAAAGCTAGTGAGTGTGTGTGTGTCTCCTCATGTCTCTTGCACCTCATCCTCTCTGTGAGGGGTTTCTTCTGTGGTTCACCCCCCCCCCCCACCACCACCACCCCTGCGGTCCCGCTCGGACGGCTCGCAGCATCCACAGCCTGGCCTGGTCCAAGTGGTGAGTCAGGTCTCAGGGCCTCAGCAGCATCTGCAACCCATCCCCTGCACCATCGCCCTGGCAACCAGTCGTCTCTGAGTAAACCTTGTTAAAACAACACAAAACAAATGGCCCCGTTCCCTTCTTGTCCTCTATCCTCTCCTCTCTTTCTGTCTCTTTCTCTCTCCCTCTCTCGCTCTGTTTGATGCTGCCCCAAACCTTTCCTCCAGTTCTGGGATGTCCGTGTCTCCTCCCCGACCCCCCCACCCCCTTGGCTTGTTTACTGTTTGTTTTTGATCTTCTGCTCGCTCCAAAATAGAGACGTAAACAGGAGAGATTGATTCCTGCCGTCGCTCAGGGGGAGTAAACAGTGTGCTTCTCTCTCCGCGCGGCGAGTTGAATCGGTGCGAGCAAATCCCTGTAGTCCACTTGGCCTCGCATGACCGGATACAGCACCGAGGAATGAAGAGGCCAAGGTTTGTTCCTCCATGTGTGCTTGCTTACTCCCTCTCCCTCTCTCTCAGTGATCCTCCTGTTCCTCCATATGCTTACATGCAGAGTTGTGGAGTGTTAATCCAGACCCACACGGTCCGAGTGGGATACAGTCGGTGTGCGTAAACCGAGGAGCCACAAACTGGGCCAATTAGGGGTCGGGGGTGTGGAGGGGACAGATAGGTTTGACCGGAGGCAAAAACTTGGTCAGATCTGCTACTGCTACTGTGTTGGTTCTGTGGGTTGGCAGTGACACACTAACACTAACACACACACACACACACACACACACACACACACACACACACAGTGTGTCTGTGTGTGTGTTTGTAAATGGTTCACATTAGCTGTTAAAAAGGAATTACTGTAAACAATATGTACGTCACACACAAATTAGGTAATGTAAACCCTTCCTTCCTGTAATAGAGCCAGAACATCTGACGAAGAGACCCAGAAACCGGATACTCCTCCCTGCATCCACAGAACAGGACCTCCAAGTGGAGCTATAGAAAGGGACACCCTACGCAAAGAACATGGCCGATAGATAGGCTTTACGGTAATCAGGTCCACGTCACTTTCTCACGTAAGTCATCAGGGCTGGAGATGGTAATAGGAGAAGCTGGTGGAGGCCCGCTGGCTTTACTGTAACACGGCCCAGTGGTATTGATCTGCTGGTCCCACTCTCTGCTCGGTGTTTTTCGCAGAAGGAGAGCTCCTCCAGCGGCGGCCACGTGCACACAGCTCTCAGCGCATAATGCCTCAGCTCGTGGAACCCAGGCTGCCAGAACCACAGAGCGGCCACAACACACACACACACACATACAAACATACTCTCTCTTCTCTCTCTCTCTCTCTCTCTCTCTCTCTCTCTCTCTCTCTCTCTCTCTCTCTCTCTCTCTCTCTCTCTCACACACACACACATACAAACATACTCTCTCTTTTCCTCTCTCTCTCTCTCTCTCTCTCACACACGCACGCACACACACACACACTCTCTCTTTTCCTCTCTCTCTTTCTCTCTCTCTCTATCTCTCTCTCTCTCACACACAAACACACACACAAACTTGTGTTTGAACACTCCAGGGTTTGGGCCAAAGACTTTCTCCAGTACAAGCTCACAACCAACCCACACTAACACCAATAAATCCCCATGTACTGTACAGTATACCCCAAAATTGGATTATATGCATCACTACAGAGCTATAGACAGTGTTAGTGCCAGATTACATCAGCACTTCTTTTTTTTTTTTTTTTTTTATTTGCAAACATCATTGACATTACAGAAAATGCAACACTACGACATGCACATGAATACTACATCACGACAAACAGGCGTACATTACATAAACACATACTGTAACTTAACAAGACATCACATTGACTTGGCTTCCACAAACATAACACAACATAACATTAATAACAGAAAGGCTAAGGATGATTTAGTCCAGGATGATTACAGATATGATTATCAGGGATGAAATTGATGACCGGAATGAAAAGAAGGGGGATGGGGGTGTGCGGATGGTAGCTCTAAGAGTGTGAATGAGGTGGTGTTGGGATGGGGGTGGGGATGGGGGTGAGGGGTAGTGAGTATGTGAGGATGATGTGTGTGTGTGTGTGTGTGTGTGTGTGCGCATATGTATAAGGCTGGTTTGCTGTTGGGCCAGGAGGAGAGAAGCTGGAACATAGAGAGGGAGGGTTTCAGGAGAGGAGTTGTAATTATTCTATTAATGATAAGTATAATAACAGGAATATTACATCAGATTACATCAGCACTTCTGATTACATCATCACACTTTCTGCCCAGTGATGCGAGTCCGTCAGCTGACCAGTCGGCAGGTTTCCCATCACTAAGTAATAATTCCTGAGCTCACCAGCAATAACATGATATGGGTCCGCGCATGTAAACACACTGTACTCGGAATCAATCTCCCATCAGCTCTTGAGTTATGAGGGCACTTTTCCCATGCAGAGTCTGATGAGAGGGTGACTCACGTGCAACAGAGGAGCCGAGATGGAGTCCGTCAGAACTGGGTGGGCTTTGCGCCAAGATGGAGGGTCTGTTTGAAACGGAAGACAGCTGCCTGCTGCCTCCCTCCCTACATAGAGAGCTGTCTCACTAGACATGACTTTGGATAAAATGCATCTTTTAAAAATGAGCGTAGCACTCTAGAATTTTTGGTTAACACTACGGTATGACGTTAGCAAAGGCCGGAAGTTAAACTACAGTAAATTAGCTTATGTATGCTAGTAGGCTAACGGTATAAATTAGTTTCACTTTTTGGCTAAAAAAAGTAACTAAATTAGTTTTTGGCATGCTCTTGAAGGCATATACAGTGCCTAGTGGGTTAGTGTAAAGGAAAACTTTTCTGAAAATTGACAGGTGTGCACAATATTATTTTTGAAAACGGAGAGGGTGAAATGTCATTTATGTAAATAGCCGGCCACGTGTAGACATAGCATATATCTAAAGCCACCACAGTGCTTAAAGGAGAATTCCAGTGTGATATTGACCTAAAGTGTGTTGAAACATGATACCGAGTGTGAACGTATGTCTCATAGGCCATCTCGGCTTGTCCCCTGCACTCCAAAATCTGGCGCTAGTTAGCCGATGCTACCAACAGCTTTTTCAATGGTGGTGCTTCGGCATCGGGCTAGCCATGCAAATAAATCACTGTTTTAACTGTCACTGTCACGATAAGTCGAGCGACGAGTAAGAATGAACAGGTATGATAAGGGATCAGATTCCAAAAATAATTCTGTGGAAATGCATGGATTCCAGTTTCTTCTAGTAGCAGCAACTGGAATCCATGCATTTCCACGGAATTATTTTTGAAATCTGATCCCTTATCATACCTGTTCATTCTTACTCGCCGCCGAATTTATCGTGGACTAAATTCAAGATGGCTGCAAACGCTAAACTTCGTTGAAGATACTGTCTGTATAAATCGTCTTGTAAGTAAACTACCAGTGCTTTTTCAAAGTTCTCAATGTCTCGTTTTAAATGTCAGGGCCCTCGGAAGTCTACCAATGAAGTGTGGAGATACATTGAGCCTCGTAAATGGTGTAAAACAGTGATTTATTTGCATGGCTAGCCCGATGCCGAAGCACCACCATTGAAAAAGCTGTTGGTAGCATCGGCTAACTAGCCAGATTTTTGGAGTGCAGGGGACAAGCCGAGATGGGCTATGAGACATACGTTCACACTCGGTATCATGTTTCACCACACTTTAGGTCAATATCACACCGGAATTCTCCTTTAAGGTCAAAACCTCGACAAACCTTTTTGTGATGTCCCGAAGCTAACGTCACATAGCGGTTCTCCCTGTCGATCCATCGCCCTGTCGATTTGTCTGACCGCCCACTTTTACGTGTTCCCCACCACACGCTGGGGTCCGGTTGTGTGACTGCTCTCAACCTTGGGCCCCCAATGGGGTGAGGTGAGGTGATGTGATGTGTGTGCAGTTGTGACGGAGCGATATGCACCCCGTCACTATAAAGAGCGCTTTTGAGTACTTATGAACATTATGAGCGCTATTGAGTGCTTATGAACATTGTGAGCGCTACATTAAAATAATGGACTGTTTTGCTTCTACTCAAATAATGACTGTGAAATAATATTAAGGAATCGGGTATGAATGCTTTGTAACTGTGATGCGGTTCGGACTTTTGGTATACTAGCGTGGCAACTACTTTATGAAGCGATGCAACTCTTAATTGACATTGTCAGCGAGTGCGGGAGATTGCGGTTGTATTGGCATGATGCGCGTGAGCCTGGCTTTCCACACACTCATCCATTCATTCACACTGGAGAACTTCGTATTAATCGCGGAGCTTACCTGCAGCATTACCGATGTCTGCCAAAGTAAGGCGCATTGACTGTGGCTTCCTTATTCGCGCAGGAGCGCCAACAAGTGGACTGTACCACATCCAGGAGGGGTGTTTTGCTCCCGTGTTGTATTGTATCATTGTTTTAGCTGTAATGAGCTGTGATATTTAAATGTGGGCATATTAGCGTGTTCAACATGGAAGTTTGTATGTATTATACATGGTTTTGTTACTGAAATGTATTTCCTTCACTTAATTGATTTATGAATGCTGGTTC
Organism: Alosa alosa; assembly: GCF_017589495.1. Taxonomy (NCBI): domain Eukaryota; kingdom Metazoa; phylum Chordata; class Actinopteri; order Clupeiformes; family Clupeidae; genus Alosa; species Alosa alosa. Next base: position 30,919,684 of record NC_063196.1, on the reverse strand, counting down.
ACTCCTGAGGGGAGGAGTAACTCACTTTATTACCTGTGTCCAGGTAATAGGGAATTCAGTGTCCAGGTAATAGGGAATTCAGTGTGTGTGTGTGGGGGTGGGGTGCAGTGCAGAGCAGAGGGGAGAGAGTTGGAGTTGAAGGACATCACGTGGCTTTGAGAAATTGGTGACTGTTGTGAACCACGGATATGTGTGAAGGAAGATAAAAAAAGACCTTGTTGATGTGTTGAGCTCTCTCTCTCTCTCTCACTAACTCTCTCTCTCTCTCTCTCTTACACACCCAAACACACACAAACTTAAACACACACACACACACACACACGTACACACAAACACACTAGCTTATTTGCCAATTTCTTTTATCTCTCCCTTGAAGTCCGGAGATGGGCTACATTGCGCTGGCACTTGCGCTGGTGGTGGCAGTAAAGGCATGGGGGCTATGAAATGTGTTCACATGCAAGGCCACACAGACAGGCCAGTGGAACTACAGAGGTCACAGGGAAGGTCATACACGCTCTACGCAGACCAAACATTAAAAGCTGTCTTTTGCATTCAACAACATTAATGAGGATAAATGAGTGCTCCTCACGAACTCTCTGCTCTAAGCCTTAGCTTTCCTGCACCATATCTCTCTCAGCAAATGGTTTTCTTTTCTGATTTGGAGCACATTCCTTTGAAAAAAATATGGTTTTAAGAGGTTTTAAAATATTTTCCTTTCAGCGCAAATTTGTGGCTCATTCCAAGGGCAAGTCTTCCAGACCACTCTACTGTCATCGGTGACTATGTGTGAAACCATACATATGAGTTAGTGTGCTGAACAGATGAGTGTATGCGGCAGATACATTATGTGGCATGTACCCAAAATGTGTACTTCTAGCCATGTAGATGTGTGTGTGTGTGTGTGTGTGTGGGTGCATGTGAATGTGTGTGTGTGTGTGTTGGTGCATGTAAATGTGTGTGTGTGTGTGTGTGTGCATGTCTGTGTTTGTACAAATAGTCCCTGTGTTCTGCTCCAGTGTGTGTTGTGATTTAGTAAGTGCTTTGATTGTAAATCACTTGTGTGTGTGTGTGTGTGTGTGTGTGTCTGTATGTGTGCATGCGTGTATTTGTGTATGTGTATGTGTGTATCCATGTGTGTTTGTGCACATACTCCTTGCACTCTGCTCCAGTGTGTGTTGTGATTTAATAAGTGCTTTGAGTTTGTGTGTGTGTGTGTGTGTGTGAAGGGGGGGCTCATGAATAGGATCAGTGAGGAGCCACCTGCTGCCGCCACTGCTACTGCAGGGACCCTGTGTGTTTGAAGTGGCCCTGTACAAAGGAACATATCACCTCTATACTCCTACACACTCTCTCAGCCTCTCTGTGCTTGTCTGCTGCCAGCGTGAAGGACACTCTCCACAATCAACACCCGCAAGGCAACAGGTCCAGACAACATTCCTGGTTGTGTGCTGAAGGTCTGCGCAGAGGAGCTTAAGGAAGTCATCACGGATGTCTTTAACACTTCTTTGAGACAGGCTGTTGTTCCATCATGCTTCAAGGCCACCACTATCATGCCCGTGCCAAAGAAATCCACTCCATTCTGCTTTAATGACTATCACCCTGTGGCACTGACCCCTATCATCATGATGTGCTTTGAATGGCTATGTCACACATTAAATCCACAATCACATGGTGAAGTTTGTGGATGACACAACTGTGGTGGGTCTCATCTCCAAGGATGAGACCCACTACAGAAAGGTCAGCTTTCTGGCAACGTGGTGCAGAGACAACAACCTCCTGAATGTCAACAAGACCAGGGAGATTGTTGTTGACTTCTGGAGAGGCCACACCCAACACCCACCACTGACAATCAATGATGCTGCTGTGGAGAGAGTGAGCAGCACCAAATTCCTGGGGGTGCACATCAGTGAGGACCTCTAGACCAGGGTTTCTCAAACTTCTCAGGCCTAGGGCCCGGTTATGTCAGAATTCAGGGTCATCGGGCCCACCCGTACAATGCCAAGCTCTCGTAAAACGCCCCTCCCCACCCCCATCGAAATAATGTGTATAATGTATATAGGTGTGTAAAAGAATGATACATATTATTAGGGAGATTCTGTATGGTAGAAGCCAATAGATTCAGTGAATGATAATGGCCATTGACTTAACTCTGATTTTGCTTTAGGCCCTTTAGATTTTTAACCTTGAGAGGCCTATTCCTGTCACTGCTCTGCGGACAAGTGTGCACCTCATCGCGGACCGGCACTAGACCCGGCCCATAGTTTGAGAAACACTGCTCTTGACCACCATCACTGCATCACTGGTGAAGAACGCCTAGTGGCGCCTCTACTTCCCCCGCAAACTCAAGAGAACGAGAGCCCCCTCAACACATCATGTGCACATTCTACCGAGGCAGCTGGAAGAATCATTGGTGCCTCACTCCCCTCCCTGCAGAACATATACAACGCCCGCCTCACCCGCAAAGCGACCAGGATTGTGGGCGACTCCAGCCACCCCTCACACAGTCTCTTCGGCCTTCTGGGAGAAGATACCGGAGCCTCCATCCCCGCTCTACCAGACTTACAAACAGCTTCATCCACCAGGCTGTCAGGAAACTGCTCTAGACCCTGCCCGCCTGACTGCTGCCACAAGAAGTGTTTTTGCTGCTGTCTTCTAGTATGTATTTGCTGATAATATCCTTTTAGTCTTTTAATTTTTTTTAAAATCTTTTGTGCACTTTATGTCTTTCACAGTGGAATAGTAGAATACAGAAGTTTTTTTGATTCTTCTGTATGTCTGGTACAATAAATCTGACTTTTTGAATTTGACTATCTCTGTCAGTCATGTGTGTTGGACACAGTGACTAATTTAACACACACACACACACACACACCATAAACGTCCACATGCACGTCTGTCATATACATAAATGTCATATACATTTGCATCACATTCGCCTCTATGTGGTCCTCTGTGGTGATTGACTACAACAGGGAGAATTAACAATGCATAGTCTCCCCCTATGCTGTACGTCATTGCGTACGCAGCCTCTTCCAGACCTCCGTCACACACACACTCTCCCTCTCGACATCACACACATTCTCCTTTACTGCTCAAAACACTCCCACTTTCATGCGCACACACACACACACACACATACTGTAGTTGAAGGTCATCCCACTACTGTAAGTGTTCCCATTTGCACATTAAAGCTAGATGAAGAGGGATGCAATAGGGAGTAAACGTGTATGTGTGTGTGTGTGTTTGAGAGAGAGAGAGAATGAGAGAGAGAACTTGGGTTATCTCAGTTGCCTGTCTAGGCAAAACAATAAACGTATTCCCTCTGTGAAAAGTCTCAGGCTGTAATTTTCCTTTTCCTGCCTATTATGCCATTTGTCCAAGAAGAACTCACACAGCCTGACTGCATCATGTACCATGCGTAGAAATAAAACGTTTCATGCTTGTCCACCCATTGCCCATATGATGAACGATCCCATAGAAGAATGCACCCGAGCCACAAGCCTCTGCCAAGATTCTGCTCTTTCATCAGGATTACATTAAATTTACATGTATTCATTTAGCAGACAATGTTGTCCAAAATGACTTACATATATCAACTATATTACAAGGAATTACATTGCATTGTCCCCAGAGCAGAGCTCAAGGGCACAACGGTGGAAACTGGGAATTGAACCCACACCTTTTAGGCTACTGCACGCTAGCTCCTTAGCCACTACACGACCGCTACCACTAGACTTCACTCGGGCCAGTGGTCAATGGCTCTGCTGACCATCAGCTGGGCTGAGATCAGTGTCTGCTATCTTCGCTGGCACTTGGCGTTCTCTTCGGTCTGACCTTTATCTCTGCCAACTTCCAGTTGTTTGTGCTCTGGGGGGAAATCGGTACCTCCACCACAAAAACTTCCCCTGAAACTTGCTCCATGTCAAGATTTACTGTCAACTTCTGTGCCAGAGTAGTTACCTGTGCTAAAAAATAAATAAAACCACTTCGAATTACAGCAGTATGACATCACCCTTCAGACTGACTGTGCAAATACTGTACATGCCTTCCAAAGCGACCATGTGCTCCACTGACTATGTATACCAGTTCCCATGTTTTCTTATTTGTTGAAGTATAAATATATCAGAGTGGCACATGTAAGAGGGTAGATACTGTGCCAATTCAGTGGACTGACTGTTCCCTGGAAAGTGTCATGATGTGAGGAGACTTTCAAACAGAATGACTGGTCTACATCCCATGAGGGCCAGATGTACGTACATTTGCGAACGTAGCGTTATCAGCGCCATGGACACGCCGCAGATTGCGAACACAATCAGACCCAAGTTTCCGTAGTATTTATCAAACTTTCAATCCAAAGTGTAAACTGCGCTTTCTCTGCCTTTCTCCGCCCATAAACGCAATTTACGAACGGCAGAGCCTACATACAAGCGCAGTTGAATTAAGTTAACTGATGACAACATTAAAAAAGAATCAAACGTTTAGCGATCATGAAATACATGATAAGATGTCAACAAGCAGAGAGATAATGAAGATCAGTAGTTCTACTCAAACTACTTGTGCACGTAGGCTATGGAAGATTGGTCAAATCTAGCAGGTAGGAAAGTTTAAGTGAATGACGTGAAAGTGAAAGTACGACGTTCAAAAGGCCAACGAAAGTTAAGGTTGCTTTTGATAGTACTACTTAAAAAACTGGTGTTCTAAATAGCGATTCTGTTGTCTTTGAAAGATTCTCTTATTGACGCATTGAACTGCAATTTGGATTAACACCTGCTTTTACAAGGCAGAAGTATTTAGGCGCAGAATAGACGGGTGCTTTCACAAGCAGTCTTTGTACATACCGCGGAATACATAATTAGGCGCCATTAACGCTTCCCCTCCCATTTCTTTACGCTAAACTCCCACTTTCCTCTGGATCCTCCCATGAATGCATATGCATGACACGAAAACGAATAATGTGCCCTTTCCAGCTCCCCCGCGACAGGCAGTTTATGCTTTTAACATCTTTTTGGGCCTGTTTGTACATACCTCGCAATGATTTTACACGCACGTTGTGAAACAAATACGCCTGAAGTGGGCGCAAAAGCGCTAGTACATCTGGCCCTGAGTATTTCACTCAAACAAAAACCCATATTGTGTCTTTGTGTTTCACCGAAATAAAGAACCCTTAAAATCTTCATCAGAGGGCTCCACCGCTGGTTTCCAGCTTCAGTGCGGCACCATAATGGTCCTGATTAGAGCCATTAAGAGTTCCCCTGAGGACAAATCTACAAAAAAACTTATACTGTATGGGTTGAAATTATCACCTTTCCCCCGCCTCTGAGCGGCTGGCGCGGCCTGGGAACCAAGACGTTCTAAGTGGCGGCGAAGAGTGCTCCTGGAACAGCCGTGCTTCCTCTCTGCAGTCCTGTAGGGGAAGGCAATGATCCAGACATAGCTGCCATTTATTCCCCAATTTCTCCCTTAATTATCAAACTATTCCGTGGCCAAAATAGAAGAACCGTGTGTGACACTGTGTAAGTGAGGAGTAAAAATCGTCTGTAGAGTGTGTGTTCATGTCTGGAAACTTATATCGACGCCTGAAGACCCGAGAACAACCACTTCCTCCTTCTAAATGATACTAACATCTGCAACAGTTTCTTTGAGATGTGCTTTAATTTCTAAAGCACACACACACACACACACACACACACACACTCATACATGCAAATACACACAGATGCACAAAAACACACACACACACACTCACATGGGAAAGGTGGTGATTGGAGTCCATCTGGGGATTGTGTTCATGCTAGACCGGCAGGCCAACTCTGCCGAGAGGGGCCCTCCTACTCCCTGTGTGTACAGTCTACCATTTCACATTAATGACTTATTTTAATTGGCAGGCGCTGAATTGGTGGCCTAAGCTCGGATGAAGGTCAGCCAGTGAGCGTGGCTGACCGAGCGAGTTGATGGATGGAGGGGTCCGACGGCTAACGGTGGGAGGCTGAACGGGGGCCCTCCATCAGCGGCTCGGGTTGTGAGGGAATACAGGCGGCCGCCTCAGGGATGACCGGCGCGGTGATTTATTCATGAGAGAGGAAGATCAGCCAGAGGAAGTGGGGTAAACGCTAGATGTTATGAAAAGATGAATTATGCATCCAACAAGAATAAAGCGCGTGGCCCACAAAGAGCCTTGACAGTGGTGAGTGTGTGTGTGTGTGTGTGTGTGTGTGCGTGTCTTCCTCCTGTCGAAACACTTAATGGAAATAACCTCTCTTTCTTCAAGGCATGGGCAAGATCCATCTTCTTCCTCGCCAACGGAAACCGATCGTGAACACTGGCTGCGGCAGGACGGCACTTTTTAAATCAATAATGATTCCTCTGAAGACCCGGCGTTGACTTTTGATAGCTGTCCATGTTTTTGATTTTCATTACTTATCGAACACACTCTGGACATGTGCGAATAATCAACTCAACCAAAGTGCGGCGGTGTAATCTTGTCTGTTGTGATTCGCCTCAAAGCACCCTGCCAGCAGCACCCTGGTGCCAAAGAGGCAAAGAAGTAACAGACATGTGCGTGCCAGTGCGCACACACACACACACACACACACACATGCACACACACACACACACACACACACACATATATCGATGCACGCTCTCCAAAAAAAACACACATGGATACAAAGAATCACCTACCCTATATAACTTTAATACAAACCAAACACACACATACACACACACACGCACACGCACACACACACACATATATGGATGCACGCTCTCCAAAAAAAACACACATGGATACAAACAATCACCTACCCTATATAACTTTAATACAAACCAAACACACACACACACACACACGCACACACACACACACACACACACACATATATGGATGCACGCTCTCCAAAAAAAACACACATGGATACAAACAATCACCTACCCTATATAACTTTAATACAAAACCAAAACACAATAACAATAATATCACACACACGCGACACACATATATGGATGATGCACGCTTCCAAAAAAAACACACATGGATACAAATGAATCACCTACCTTATAAACTTTACTTACAAACCAAACACACACACATTAATACAAAACACACACACACACACACACACACAAACACACAAACACACACATATAGTTAATATTACCACACACACATTGGTCATTAATGACAAGACACACACGCATTAATAATACGCACAAACACACACACACACACACACAAACACACACACACACACACACACACTACCTCCATTTCTTATAATCCCACTTTTTCTTTCCCGCCCTCTTTCTCTGAAAAAGTAAGGAAGAAACACACAGACACACACACACACACACACACACACTCTCTCTCTCTCTCTCACACACACACACACACACACACACACACACACACACATACATACAGTACAAACACTCAGACACTCATCTGTACACAAACAAACATTTTAAAACCACATCCCATGCACTGACACATTCACACACATAAACAGTGCTTACACTGACTGCACGCAGGAGCACTGCTACAGAGACATCACTAGTTGGCCTGGTGGGCCACTCACATGCCGAGCTGCCAAAGTCTTGGATATGGGATATGTAAACGGAGAGTTGTGTTTAGCTTTGTCTGTTACTACTGTGAGTGACTAACATCCGGTTCGGGACAACAGCAGCACGCACACAGACACATGCACACACACACACAGACACAAATACACATACAAATGTATGCACACACACACACACCCATGCACACACACATACCCATGCACATACACACAAACATCAAACATACACACCCAAACACATCCACACACACACCACACACACACACACACACTCGGGCCAGCGGAGCTGCAGCATGAATCAGCTGTACAGCGCGTAGCTCCACTGCTCATGGGCCCCGCAGACAATTACACACTAATGGGACCTGGCGTGAAAGGCACACATTCAGATACAAAGAATTCCAAGCATTTCGAGGGTTTTGAGACATTTAAATTTACAGCCGAAAGGGCTTTTATTCTCTGAAATGAGCCCCTGAGTGTTTGTCTCCAAGCGTACAGACGATACTGTAAGAACCAACGTGAGTGATCCTGCTACATGGCAGATTCTCTTGTTTTGCCAAGAATTATTGTTTTTGTTGTTATTTATCTGTTTTGCTGGAACAGAATGTTGAATGTTGATTAAGGAAAGTGCATCTCCTTTTCATAACAATAATTATTTCTCAGCCAACCAGTCCATTTCCTTGTTTGCTGACATGGACCAAACGCGATTGCTAGCACGTCCGCCACGACCGTGTCCGCCATGACCACTCCCGGTTTGCAGCGCAGTTAGCAGTGAGCCACATCTCCGCCCCCTGCATCTTTGTGTGCGTCCAGGTGTAAGCTGATGGCAAACAATCCCATATCAATCATTTAGGAGTGTGGCTGCATGCTGTTCTGACATGCTGCCGTCGCTGCGGTTACCGTAGGATATGTTGTATTTAGCCTCACCGTGGAACATAGGGGCATAGGACATCGAGTCTGTAAATAATCCACACTTAAACATTCAGCGGCTCCTGTTAAATTAGTAAAAGTGCTTCTCTCTCTTTCTGTTGGGTGACATGATGATGGGATGTTCGATCCCCTTCTGTGCGTCGTTGTGGAGGTTAGCGTGTGTCATTGCGTTATGAGGTCATAACCACTAAAATGATGCTTCCACTTTGAGGAGTGGTCAAAGCTCATGACATATTTAGTTTGACAACAAATGCTGTCTTTTGCAAACCTCCCAAGAAGTTCCACAACCAAGTGTACATATCCAAACCATAAATTGAGACCCAAAATTGGGGCCCAAATTAAGCCAAAATTAAGTGATGAGGCTCGAACTAAGGTTGAATTTAAGTAGCCTGAAGAGATTCAGAGACAACTCTGCAATACTGGACGGGATGACGCTCCAGACTTTCGGCGAGATTTGACCCAAAGTAACACAATGTAGGAATTCCCTTTTCGACTCTTTTCAACAGACTGGGTACCCATTTAGTGCTCTCCCACTTCATCCAAAACCGACGAGAAGGGTCATGTTCCTACTCACAACAGCAACGTTACATAATGCATGCACGGCCGTACCGTGCGTACTGTACACATCAGAGACTACACACACAGAGTCTCTGTTCTCCGTATTATAAGTCAGTAGCATCAACATGAACCTGAAGCCATCATTTGAAGCGAAAAGAACTACGTTTTGTTGTTTTCATATTGTCATTGTAAGTTTGGCAAAGACAATTCATAAAAGTGTATATTAAACCTATGAAACAGTCAGGAGCCACTGTTGTGCCCTTGAGCAAGGCACTTAACCCCGGGGACAATGTAGTCCCTTGTAATAGAATTGACATATGTAGGTCACTTTGGATGAGAAGTGTCTGCTAAATGAATAAATGTAGACATTAGAAGCTATGAGAACTGTCGTGAAAATGAGTGGTAATGATAACATGACATGGACATTCATAATTTGTCATAAACACGTCTCAAGGCATGCAGTTCTGTTAGTCCAACAGAGAAGCCCACCTTAAAAGGAGGACTTTGATGAATGAAAACAATCACAAAACACTGACAACCTATTTGTCAACGTTTATAGTGTAAAATTGATGTCCTCTGCCCTTTCTTTTGGTTTGACTCAAAATGTAGTCATGTGCATGTACGCTGCCTTGAAGGCACTAGGGTTAGGGTTAGGGTTGGGGTAAGGCAAGGCAGCGCTGCCTTGAAGGCACTAGGGTTAGGGTTGGGGTTAGGTAAGGTCAAGGTAAGGTGCCTTGAAGGCACTATAGGGTTAAGTTTAGGAATAGAGGGAGGTGTCCTGGCTACAAGTGAAAGGGTGACGGATCTAGGCTAATCTAAGAAGATAGAGTGGGCCAGGGTGGAAATCGAACCCTGGACGCCTGCATAGCTGGGGCCAAACCCCTAGCCTTGAGCCCTCACTGCATGAGTGGAATTTGAGTGGGCCCAAAACACCGTCAAGCTGAGAGTGCAAATAGTGCTGAGGAGGTCTTCTCTTGAGAGCCATGGACATGTACATGTATGGAACCTATTTCCTGCTGGTTTTCATAACCATATTCTGCGTCATTCTGCGTCATTCTACAGGAGGACATGGTGAGATGAGGAACACTACCACCTGAAAGTTTGATTAAAAAGTTGTTTGAGTTTCTGTAGAAGGTCAGAGAAAGTTCCAGAAGGTCCCGGACTGACGGGGGAAGCCTTGGTGAGAGCCCTTGTTCCATTGTTTGTCCTCTGTAATGGAGTGTGCTGCGTGGCCATCTTTGGGGTTGTCATTTCTGCTTGTATTTTTAGCGGCCCACATGGAGCCGCAAGAGAGGATGTTTCCCGTCTGGCTAGGTACACCACTGTCAGTATTCTCAGAAAATGTGTGTGTGTGTGTGTGTGTCTGTATATGTGTGTGAGTGTGTGTGCATCTGTGTGTGTGTGTGTGTGTGTGTGTGTGTCTGTGTGTATCTATGTGCGTGCATGTCTGTGTTTGTCTGTGAGGGTAGCCTCTGGCAGGTTGGCACCAGCCTCAGAACACAAAGAGAGGGTGTTCCTATGCCCCCCCCCCCTCCACTGTCTGGCTACAGGAAGTGGGTGTAATTAGACAGGGTCTCCAGTTAATGGGGTCAGAATGGGGTGAGTTTTCCTGGCAGAAAAGAAGAGCACGCACTGGGGGTTCACCCCCAGACTTGTGCTGATTTGAGAGGATATCGAGGTGAAGAGGTCGGACTCGGAGGATGGGACAATGGAAATCACCAGAAGGGTTTTATTCTTTTATTATGGTTGTGTCTGGTTTTGCAGTTTCTGACCACCCGTTGCAGTTTCTGAAGCAGGGATATTGCAATTCTTCTTTTTTTATTTCAAAAGTGACATGGACAACAACAACAACAAAGAAATGTGTTGGATTTAATGGTTTATTAGACTTTATGTGTTTATTGTGCACGTGGTTTTAAAGATATTTGTTGGGTACTACTTTATATGCTTAGTGTGCACATGGTTTTAAAGATATTTGTTGGGTACTACTTTATTTTTTTATTGTGCACATGGTTTTAAAGATATTTGTTGGGTACTACTTTATGTGTTTACTGTACACATGGTTTTAAATAATTGACCTGTCGCTAAGCGCCAACCTTAGAACGCTGATGAGACAATGCCTCAACGGGACTCGGACATCGGCTCGGACAACTCCATAGGAAACAACAGGGAGGAGGCATAAAATGACAAATTAACGGTTATTTATGGAGTTTATTAACTCAAAAAACCCAGACGGATAACCATGGCCAAACGTTTTGCATGGGGGACGTGTAATACTGATAGCCGGTACCCCGAGAGGCTAGAAAACGGGGTATATTTTAATCAACAGTAGCCTATAGAACGTCTCTCGCGTTTGCAACAGCTCGACGTAATGTAGGCTACTAAGCCAACAACGTGGGCACAGGTTCCCTGTTAAATCCCAAGATGAAAATGCTCATTAACCAACTACTATATTCTTACTACATCAAATATTAACGTAACCTAACATATCTTAGTATCAATCTTCCACTAGCTTGTGATAGCAATAATTTTTACGGTTAAAATTATTAATAATTTAATTGCCATGTGGCCCTTCTTGGTTTAAAACAAAGACACCCTCCCCTCCCCCAATCAAATGCTAATGTAATGGTACAGGTACACAGGACAAAGGATGTTAACTTGATATAATGTATCCATGTGTCATGAAATGTAAATGTGTTCATGTTCGGTATCATTGTGATAGTCTCAGTCCAAGGATTGTAATGATTTGATTGTGAGAATGTTTGGAACATTCTATAAGTGATATTTCTGAAATATAAGATATCTCTCCTCATGCTATTCTGATAAGAATAGATAGGTGTGAAGTGGGTGTGAGTAGGTGTGTCTGATGCCAACTGGTGAACCAATCATATGGGCTTGTTTTGGCGCCATTTTCTTCTTTGTTTAAAGCATTTAAAAGTAACTAAACTGCAATGTTTGTCAGATTTAGAATAAGATTTGGATTTAGACTTGGACTTAGACTAATGTAGAACGGAAGAGAGGAGAAGTTGGCTACAGGCCTGGGCTAGGCCTACATAGACCATAGACCATTTTTTGTACCCTCTCTGCTTGTAGCAGAATAAACTTGATTCCTGAGTTTTTCCTGGAGTTTGCCAGTCTAAGATTAATATTAAGTAATTTTTCACCACAATTACTTTCACTTGCTAGCTAGCATTAACGTCAGTGGTTTTTGCACAGTGATTTGCACGGCTACTCGCCACAACTGCTTGTCACCTTGTATGTATTCTAAAGTTTTGAATAGACCCCTTCATAGCATAATTAAGTCCCTTTGATAGCTTCTGGAGGAAAGTAAATCCTTTATCGACCAAAACATCCTCAAAGCCTGCTTTCATATACTGTCACACATACACGCACCGATGTATGCTAGGTATGCTAGGTATGTATGCTAGGTTACGGGGACGCTGGCGAGACACGCCGCTCCGTTTGGCATCATGTTTTTGTTTGTATGTAATGTTTATGTAATGTTCGTAATTTTATGTAATGTTCTGTTAATTTTTTGTATTTATTTTTTTAGTTAAATGTAATCACTCTTTATTTATGTTATTTTCAATCGTTTTTGTTAGTGCTGTAACAATAAAGCAATTATTGTTTATCTTGATTGGGATTCAAATGAAAGCAAAGCAAGTTACTTTATTAACTGAACTTTAAGACATAGGTCTATTTGATTATTTCAAATCAAATTTCAAAAGATGTGCAGCAGACCTGAGGCAACACTATATTCTTTGGAAATATAGCTGATATAAACTGAAATAAATGCTACTGCAGAAGTGCATGCACAAAATGTAGGCCTACACACATTATAAAGGGCATAACAAACAGAAAATATTATATTCATACTATATTCATTACCTTTGAGTTCAGTTGAAAATAAGGAACTTTTCAACATGAGTGCATTGCCATTTTATAGGCCTACAGTCTATGGTGCACTGTCACTTGCCACACACATCAACGCCGAAGTTTTAACAGGCAAACACTGGATGAACAATGGATTTTATGGAGCAGCGACCAAATATAACTGAATCGTTGATTACAGGGCTGCAAAGTCGCGATGCTGGTGTCGGAGTTGTATTGAAAAGAATGGAATCTAATGTAAATGAATGTCGAAAGCAGAGTGCATCGCAAAATAGTAGCAGCCAAAGAGGAATGTTGATAACAGAACAGTGACGGTGAAAAAATCTTTACGACACACAACTAATCAAAATTGGCCTAGGCTACTACTCTTTGGCGGCTGGATTAGCCCAACCAAGTGTGTGCAGCATGCCTTTTCACGTAGCCTACTAACCAATCTGCATCTGCATCCGCCCCATTTTAGCGGAAAACATGTTAACATTATATCATTGAAAGACAGCTAGTAATCACATCGTTGGCGTTACATGTAGTTATTAATTCACAGGACATTCAATCATTTTACTAACATGGCAGTTATGAAGAATTGTGTTTATGTAACTTACTCATGTCAAAACAATGTACATTACCAACCTTATTCGTTTGTAATACCCCATGTATTATACAAATTTAGCATGTACACTTACCATAATATCCCATGCAAAACGGTTAGCTTGCTAGCTAGCTAACTGTGGAACTTCAGCAGTATAGCCAATTATCTCACCTAGTTGTAGGAAATAGGCTAATGCTCATATTACAAGTGATAGAATGAATGTGTGACTTATGTTTAGTTGATGTTATGACATGTAAAGTTAAGCTTGCTGAACTTAATTAGTCAGCACTTACGGCAGGTTGACTGTGCCTATCGATGCATTCGCGACACTCCTGTTAGTAAACTGGAGAGAGAGCAAAACATAGGAACATGGTCACATTAATCCCATAAACACACAGATAACTCTTACACCAACCTTATTTTGTGCCTTTTATTCATGTTTGTTTCAAGATTTAATAAGTTTACTATAAGCATGTTTCGCTCTCCACTTTGATGCAGCATAGATTTTCATTATATCAGTCATCTTCCCCCTAAAAGGGGGCGTGTACGTGCTGCACATACAACGTTCTGTTCCATTCCATTCGTCAGTGCGTATTGTTTAGTTTCCGGTCTGGCTAGATCGGTGTGGTGTTGTAGTTGTTCTAACGTTACTAGTTGTTGCAACAGCATGTGAAAAAACTACAAAGTTTGTTACAGCAAAATGAACAGTAATCTCGCGATAAAAAAATTGACGCCGTTCAAATAGGTTTCCGTTAACGCCGTTAATAACGCGTTTAACTGACAGCACTAGTTTCACCATCAACGTCAAGTTAACGTTAACAAGCTTCCATTGGGCTAATCAGCGCCTTGGCTAGCTTGCCTTATGTCTCTGAAGTCCCTCATCCATCCGTGACGCTGCAGATCCAATGTCTGGACGGAGGGATTGCTCAGCAAGGGTGCCTAACGTCAATCTGCAAGAGATCTGCAGCTGCCACGACCACCGAGCTGCAGCTGACATGCAAGCTGCCATGCTAGCATCTACCGGTGCCTGGAGTCTGGATTGAGTGCTAAGAAACTCTGATGACAGCGTCAACCATGAAACAACAAACAACAAAAGGTCACTGTCTAGGACCACCGGACTGATAATCAGCAGGGTCGCCCATCACAAATTCGGACTGTCTTGTCCTTCCAGTGCTCTCCAGACTGCCAGTGAATTCTCCGGGTTGGTCAGTTATAAAGAACTTTGTTGGTGTTGCATCGTGAAGACACAGCTGTGCGCAGTTTTCAAGCGGGTCATCTTTGCCCTTGGACATTTTCAGCCGGACTTGAAATAAATTGGACTAATTTTATTTTTAATTTTTATTTATTTTATTTATTAATTTGTTTGTTGTATGTCTTGGTGTCACGGGTACGCTGGCGACTACGCCGCTCCGTCCGGGATCTTTTGTGTTTGTTATTTCTTAAATGTATGTCTAAGTGTCAATGGCACGCTGGCGAATTACCCATTCCGTCCGCATCTATTGTCTTTGTTAGTCTGTGTCAATGACAATGTCTTATATGTGGAGCGCTTTGGGTTGCACTCTGTGCATGTTAAATGCGCTATACAAATAAATCTGACTTGACTTGACTTGACTTGTCAGCTGCCAGTTTTCACATGGTAACAATGGGGGGCGGGGCTTAGCGACAGGTCAATTCTAATTTTATGTCGGAGATGTTAAAACCTTTGTTTTCCACCAGGCTGGTGCCTAGCAGAAGAAAGAATGGAATTCTCAATGTGATAAGTAAGGGATAACGGCCGAGGTGTCCTGTTATACGGAATTAATGGACGAGGGCGAGTGGCAAAAAACCCTCCTGCCTCCGCCCGAGTCCATTAATTCCGTATAACTGGACACACCTCGAAGGCAGTTATCACCCGGTTGCCACTTGCCACTGTAAAGCAAAGGAAACACGCGGTTTCGTTTAAAAAGAAGCTCAGGTTCAGCTTGTTGTACACCTTCCATTGGCCAGCGATAGCATGGACAGTTAGCTTGTTTACAGTTGATTCCATTGTTGCGAAGCCTGCAACCGTAGTCCTACTATGGTTGTTATAGTTGCCATTCATAAGCATTGATATGGAACGGTATCCTGTTATTCAGAATTAATATTTATTCAGAACCCCACCAGCCAATCAGAAAAGAGTATTTCTTCTCTCCGGGTGATAAGACCTGTTAAACCTGTCATCCCCTCCACTGATTTGTATGTGTTTGTATTTCTAAACTTTTAGAAAACACATTTCTCAGTGTTGTTTAAACACACTTCAAACAGAAAAAGAGATGACTTTTAGTTTAGATTGATAGTTTATCCTGACTAAGCTATATAAGCCCATGTTTGTTTTTCAATGTTTTTTTTATCTAATTCTTTTGTACTTCAACTTCATGGTGTGGTACAACTTCTTATGAGTCTTCTTCTAAGAGTCTAAGGTGACCTCGCACCACTGCTGTTTTCTTCTCCAATCTGCACAGCTACTTTTAGCTCCACCTCCACGAGGCATCAGATTGTTTTGGACTGTTCCATAAAGCTCCCTGTTCCACAAACCTCAGTGACCCTCCAAAAACAGATGTTTACTAATCCCAATAACGCCAAAGACCTGCTTTCAAAACGCAACTTTTGCTTTGGACTATTTGTACATTCGCTCTAGGGCTTGTTGTTCTGATTTTGTTTCTATGGCTGCGATTGGGCCAGAAATAGATGGAGGACAACCGAAAAGATCGACAAACAGGCCGGCACTCTACTCAGGAGCGCATGACAGGGCCTTGGTAACCCCACACAAGAATGTCTCCACATGTGACCCACAAAATGGGTCAGGCTGGTCTCATCTGATAAGCAGCTGATTAGAACCATGGACTATACAGTATACATTTATTAACCCTTATTTGCTATTGCTTGTGTAAACAGACTCAATAAATAGTTATCTATAGCTGGATTGACTGTGCATGGCTTTTTAATGTCATGCATGTGTCTTTTGTGCGTATGCTCTGATGTGTGTGTGTGTAAGAAAGAGAGAGGAGCAGAGAGAGAGAGAGAGAGGCAGAGAGAGAGAGGGAGAGAGGGAGAAAGAGAGAAGGGGGAGTTCTGGGGTTGATCTTGCTTCCCGCTGAGGCTCATGGGTAAAGGGAAGAAACGGAGTGTTGGCAGACAAGCCTGCGTAGGTGGGGGGGGGAAAGGAGGAGGAGAGGAAAGGAGAAAGTGGAGATGACAAACATTATTTATGCATGTCTTTTGTAGGATAAAAATAAGAAATATCGCTCCATGATACTCTCTTGGCATCTGGCAGCAGAACACAAACTATGCAGCACTGACAGAGAGGTTCGCTGACAAAGCACAGTTTGAGGCTAACAGTCATTCACAACCAAGTCCAACGATTTCATGGTCAGGTCCCGTCTTGTAAAGCAAAACCAGTTTCGCAATTTTGGGTTTGGGAATGTTTTTGTGGGATGGATGATTATCTTTTGTTGTTGAAAAAAGTAATGAAAGTCTACGGTATTAAAATGGTCAATTAATGCTGTAGAGAGTTTGATTATCAATGGTCTTTTCACATTACTGTCATTGGTATGGTGTTTTGGTCAATGGTGGTTTCCTCAATCACTTCAGGCAATTCAATCTTTAGTCATGAGGCGTTGCATCTCTGACTGGTCGGTGAAGAACTCCAGTGCCTCTGATGTACTCTAGTTTGATGAGGCAGATTCTTGAAACATGACTCATGATTATATGACATGACAGGACTGCACCATCTGCAAAGTGGAAACATCTATGACTGTCCCCATGTACTTTTCTGCTTTTTTGCACTTCTGGTTAGACACAAACTGCATTTCGTTGTCTTTGTACTTGTACTCTGCACAATGACAATAAAGTTGAATAATCAGTAATGCAAGGCTATGGATAGAGAAGGAGAATCTAAAAGTGATAGGGTGAAAGGACTGTTGCAGAACCGTGAGATTTCACACTGTCCTGTTTACTCAATTAGGAGAATAAGATACTTTTGTTCAGTCCTAAATGGGTAAGATATTGTTTTTTTTGTGGGCTGACCTGTGCCTGTAAAGTCCTACAGTCAGCATTTGCTCTGCAAATAAACAATTGGATTTGAAAATCACATTATAAAGTTCATTAATTTTTTTAGACTAATACCTTTGTTCTCATAAATGTAAACTGTTCAATCAATTTTGCCGTTATTGATGCAGGACAGTGACAGGAAGCAAGTGGAAGACAGAGATGGGGTAGGGTTGGCAAAAGACCCTGGGTAAGACTTGGTACCTGGACCCAAGATGGTACAAACACTGTAGCCAGTTGCGTCACAGTGACCCCCCGTTTGTGAAGAAAATTTGAGAGAAATAAGCCTTTTGTGTGTAGAAGAAATGTCAAAACTTTTTCATCAATTCATGAAAAATAGGAGCAAAAACAAAAGTATTTACTTCTTTTACCCAACTGTTCCCAAAACAAAAAGCCAAAGATGTGTCTGCCGACTCGTTTGGCTCAGATATCCTGGAATCCCCCTATAAATGATACCAAAATATTTGGTTCCAGAGGCTTAGTCAACAATTATTTGGATTAGTTTCAGACCTGTGATATGTATCCAGATTCTGGGTGCTTGTGAGTGGCCCTTTTACTAGGATTATAAACCCCTAAATTAGACAGAGAGAGAGAAAGAGAGAAGGAGAGAGAGAGTGAGAGAGAGAGAGACTGGCAGAAGAATACTTCTTGGATTTCCCATACACAAACACACACGCACGCGCACACACACTCACATGCGCACACACACACGCAGACGCACACACACACACTAGTGCTTAGTCTCAAAATGTACTGAGGCTGAATTGTTGTAAGTTACAAAATGAGTATAGCATCTGCCAAATGGGTAAATGTAAATGTACGCACATACATACAGTACATACATACATATATACATACCTACCTACATACATACATACATATATACCTACATATATATGTACTGTGTACTGTGTGCTGGTAACACTTTACAGTAAGGGTACATGAATTCATGCATGGATTAATTCATGATTTGTGCATTACTTCATTCCTTTATATGTTATGAATCATCAGGAATTTACATGAGTTCATAGTCTCTCATTAATGACCTCATGCATGAACAACACATTAACTAAAGCATTAGGTACGGTGGGTCTATTATTATGATTTATGATTTCCTAAGCGTGATCATCATGATGTCAGGTTAATTACTCATGAGTTCATGTTTGTGGCCCTTCAACTAAAGTGTGAACAATGGCATGTGTTAAGAGAACTGCACAAGTTGTGCTCAAATCAGAATTTGAGTAATGATGACAAAATTTTTGGCAGAAAAAGAAATCATCATGATCATTCTTAATAAATCATAAAGATGTGCTCACCATACTTAATGCTTAAGTTGATGTGTTGTTCATGTATGAGGTAATGAATGACAGACTATGAACTCATGTAAATTCCTGATGATACATGAGATATTAAGGAATGAAGTAATACGTAAATCATGAATTAATTCAGGCATGAATTCATGATAATTCATGTTACCGTAAAGTGTTACCCATACATGTTTTCATATGTTCATACATACTATACATAATGATACATAGCCTGCCTACATACGTATTTACACACTTCATTAATGGAAGCTGAGGATGAGGATGAAGCTGTGTATGCTTGTTGTGGAAGACCGGAGACTGCCTGTGTGTGTGGCAGACCAGAGACTGCCTGTGTGTGTGGCAGACTGGTCTGTGTGTGTGGCAGACTGGAGACTGCCTGTGTGTGTGGAAGACCGGAGACTGCCTGTGTATGCTTGTTGGGGTTTGTGTAACATGAAAAAGTCTCCACAGCAGGCCAGAGTCTCATTGTCCAACTATGCCCTATTAGTGGACCCCATATCTCCCCTTTATGCCTGCTTTTATAACCACAGCCGGCCTGCTCAGTTTCAATCCTGCCCAGCTTGGCTGAGATTTTTATGCCATTTTCTCTGAAATGGCGACTATTACTCTTGGGCTCCAGTAAATCTCTGCCTTGTTCTCCTTCTTAAGGTTTTGGATTTTTAACTCCCGCTAACATACAGGATGCATGTATCTGTGATCATGTGTGCATGCATGCACAATGTGTGTATGTAGTGGCAGGGGTCTGTGTGTGTGTGTGTGTGTGTTACAGGGAACCAGACAAAGGATGATCGTATCTGTGTAATATATATATATATGTGTGTGTGTGTGTGTGTGTGCATGCACAGTGTGTTTATGTCTTAGCAGGGGTTGATGAGTTTGTCTGTATGTATGTATGTGTGTGTGTGTGTGTGTATGCAGAGTGTGTGCATGTGTTCATGTATTAGAAAGCATATGTAAATGCATTGTGTGTATGTGTGTGTGTGTGTGTGTACGTGCGTGTGTGAGGCATGAGACTCTAGGCCTGTTTATTGACACCATAGTGCCCTGCGCCCAGACTGGCGATGAATATTATGTGTTTATGGACTGTTGTTATTACTCATAATGTTCGGCCGATTGGACCCATCTGTGCACACCAACCACGGGATGTCCTGGATGCACCTCAGAGGCCTGGTACCCAGATGGAGAGAGACCGCACAGCAACATCCCGCTCGTGTCAGTATTCGCCGTAGCCCCCGATAAATTGGAATTTGACAAATTTCCATCAAGAGCAATGACAAGAGACACTAATAAATACAAAACATATTCAAAAAATAATCATGTGAAGTGAGGAGAAAGTCTGAACCTACGCCTAGAGTCCGTCATCGACATGGTGAGATGTGTTGTAGAGGCTTCTATGTGTACTTTTATAGTTGGATTATGTACCTTATGATTCAGAAGGTGTTCTGTCCACTTTAAATGCTGGGGGACGTTCTAACGCTATGCATTGAACATCTGTTGTTCTGTGCTGTCTTGAGTTAAAGGTTGTATCAGCGATTTCAGGCCCAAAAGAGTTTTAATTGCATGGGAGGGAGGGGAGGGAGTAGCGAGCTAGCTCTCTGTTTTGTTTGAACATAACAGAAGAGACGTATCCCCGCTATCGCTTATACAACACAATATACAGTAACCACAAGTTTTATGCCTTTTCTCTGTCTTTTTGCATGTCAGTAATATCACATTTGCATCATGTGTATTTTTGTATAAAGTTGTATTGTTAAAATGAATAAACATTTGTATTGACCAAAGACCCACATGCCTACTAACTGTAACTTTAACTGTTACCTCAGCCAAGGATGGCATGGGTGTGTATGTGCGTGAGTGTGTGTGTGGCAGACAGTGGGGGTGCATGCGAGTGAGTGGGCGTGGGCGTGTGAGGTTTTGATGTGATAATTAGAACTGCATCGTCTGTCTGAAGTCTGACTCATGCTCTCTTTGACCTGTAAGTGGGAACAAGTGATAGTGGTCATTAAAACCCTCTTTCACCTCTAATAAAGAGAGTGATCCCTCGCAAAACCCACACGCTTCTTTAAAATGCGCTCTGGTGCTATGACTCATTTGAAGGGCCAAGACTGTTATGCCATTCTCTAAAATGGTATTGGTCAGTGACGGTGCCACAGCATGCCCTGATTGGTCAGTGACAGACTCCACCGGGCTTGGCCACACGCGGTGCTCGTATGGCGCGGTTGCCCGCGGGTTTGACCGCCTCGAGGGCTGATCTTGGCCCGGCCTCGGGGGCTGCTGCTGATGCGGCACTTGCAGGAAGGAAGGTAAGCTGCTCCACCTCTGCCGGCTCAGCACCGACATGAGAGACTTAATTTCACATTATCGACGCATCACACCGCTTGATACCCCTGTTTGATACCCCCACTGTTTGATACATTAACCGCTTGATACCCCCACTGTTTGACCCCCACTGTTTGATACCCCACTGTTTGATACCCTAACTGTTTGATACCCCACTGTTTAAACCCACACGCTTCTTTAAAATGCGCTCTGGTGCTATGACTCATTTGAAGGGCCAAGACTGTTATGCCATTCTCTAAAATGGTATTGGTCAGTGACGGTGCCACAGCATGCCTGATTGGTCAGTGACAGGACTCCATCGGCTTGGCCACACGTGTGCTCGTGCTGGCGTGCTGCCTGCGTGGGTTTGGACCGGCTCTCGAGGGCTGATCTTGGCCCGGCTCTCGGGGGCTGCTGCTGATGCGGCACTTCTGCAGGAAGGAAGGTAAGCGGCTCCACCTCTGCCGGCTCAGCACCGACATGAGAGACGCCGCCGACGCCACTCACACACGACTCTGCGGCATCACACCGTTTGATACCCCCACTGTTTGATACCCCCACTGTTTGATACCCCCACCGTTTGATACCCCCACTGTTTGATACCCCCACCGTTTGATACCCTAACCGTTTGATACCCTAACTGTTTGATACCCCCACTGTTTGATACCCTAACTGTTTGATACCCCCACTGTTTGATACCCCCACCGTTTGATACCCTAACTGTTTGATACCCCCACTGTTTAATACCCCCACCGTTTGATACCCTAACTGTTTGATACCCCCACCGTTATCCTGCCAGGGTCATGTGGCGTTTATGTATTTGTGTTTGGCCTTTTTTTCAGAGTCCAGAGTGACCCCCCCACCCCACCCCCAACACCGCCTTCCGTTTCTGTCCAGCTGAGCACCCCTTATCGCGCTTTCTCCTTCACTCCCCCAAACTCATCTCACCCATCTCTATCTACCTACTGTACTGTACTGTCCTTCCTCATCTGTCCCCACTTCCCCAACTGTCTCTCTTTCTGTCATTCCTCATCTCTCTCCCCCTCCCTTTTGATTAATGCCAAGCCCCACCCCCCACACACCACCACCACTGCACAGTGTCAGTGGCCTCAGCTGTCTGCTCTCCCCATCTGAACAACTTAAAAGAGAGGAGTGCTATGGATTTCCAAAGGATGTAAAACCTCTGGAAAGTTCTTTAACTTGTCTTTCTCTCCCCCCCCCCTCTCTCAGTCTCTTCTTTTCTGGCCTGGCCTCATTTGCTCTGAGGTCTAACCCAAAGAGCTGCAGGGGGCCGACGTCCAGCCTCTCCCATTCACCAGTCAAAACATACAAAGCACTTCCCAAAACTAGCTCAGTTTGTATTGCGGGAAGCAAACAAAAAAGAACACTTGATCATTAAAGTTGCATTGCTCTTTCAGTTAAATCATTCAAACAAACAAAGAATAAACCATCAAATGCAGCTCAGCATAAGCACATACAGTTAGGGATGTTGACTACTAAAGAAATATTTGTTTTGAAACCCTCTGACAGAGACATAATGGGTAATCACATAGGCTGAACTGCCGGTTCATGTAAACACCCAAACTCACATCCTTATGGGTTTTGGTTAAATGAGGAACAGCAGGTCACATAGACCCAAGCTACATTTTTAAGCAAAAGAGGTAGCATCTCAAACATTTACAAACATCCCTCTGCTTTCTGTTTTTGTCTCAAATATGTCTATAATGTTTTCCCTTAATTTGCTTAGTTTGTTGTTTTTACTGTAGAAATACACGAGTTGCCAAAATTTGAAAGAGACACGGCTCATAGGCTCTTAGGCCATTCAGGCAGTATGCTCTATTCTACACCAAGGCTGTAATCATAGTAGACTTACTTGATAACAGATATTTGTCAGGAAAACACTAACTGGACTTGCACAATAATCTTCTCTTGAGCCATCACTTATTGTATGTGAAAGTTGTAGAATACCGTGGAATTAGAAAATACCAATTGAAAAAAGTGGATGTACAGATTGGATGTACAGATTATTTCTGAGAAATGACACATTGCCTTCCTCTCCTGTAGCATTTCATCAGTGCTTTTTAAAAAAAAGTTGAACTAGGGTAGTGCTTAACTACTAGCTACTACATACCATTGTTAGCTAAAATACATTTGATACAAGGCCATATGATTTTCTATCTTATGTGAGAATGTAAACAATATTCACCCAAAACAATTGCACCCTAGACTAAGGTAGAAGTCAGTTTCTGCTCCTTTACTCACCCCATGCCACCGTCTATCCCTGCCCAGTTGGCAGCATTGTACATTTGGTCCCCCTCAATGTTGACTTCATTGCTATGGCCTTGTTCAACACCACAAGTTTAAATGTGATTGATTCATTGACAAAATATGGCAATATCAGAAAAATATAAATGACAGATGATAATATCAAAAAGCAAAACAACACAGTTTTTTCCCTTAAAGGCCTCAAAATAAGGCCTCAAACTCACTGTGATGCTAGAATCACTTATGATACGGAGAATGAAGTCTCTGGCCCGGAATACTTGATAATGCACTATTTAACGTTGTTATTCGGGTAGGGTCATGACCCATTAAGCCGATTTTTGACTAACTGGGCACAGTCTTTGTACTAAATTTCATTGAATTTTTCATTTTGTCTTCAAGGAGCAAAAATATTAATTTTTTCATGGTGTAGCTTCAAAGTATCAAAGCCTAATACATGAAATTAGAGGATTGTCATGGAGAGATTGTAGAGAAAAAGATTAAGGAGAGATCAGAAGAGTGATCAGAGGTTAAATAAACCATAAAATCAGATATGATTGCATACTGTTTAGAGAGAATTCAGTGAGAGTTTAGAGTGGGGCCAAAGAGACCAGCCATCAGTAAACAAGGAGAGATCTCTTATCAAGTCGGAAAGAGACCACAAATCACAGAGTGAGCCAAAAAACGAGCTAGCCGCTAGCAGCAGAGGAAAAATGGGAGGAAAGGGCTGTGAGATAACGTGTGTGTGTGTGTGTGAGAGAGAGAGGGCGAAAAAGGCTGTGAGATAACGGGTTGTTTGTTGAGTTAGACACAGTCGGTCCGAGTTCAAGTGAGGACTTTATTTCACAGCCGGAGCACAGGGAGCCATTACTGAGGGCTGACCAGAGTTATAAACTACCCAATACACGTGTGAGGGAAATTGCTTGCCAGTGTGCATAAGATAACTTGCAGGCAAGTTTGTGTGTGTGTGTACCTGGGTGAGATCCTCTTTCCAAGACATAATTAACAGCGTTATACCATTACTCAGTTCAAACTCAACAACTCGACTTTCCCGGCTCTCAGCTTTCTTTTCCCATTCAACCTCGCTTGGCCTTGTGTCCATGTTTATGTTGGTACAACTCCCTGTTTAAAGTGGCTCTCTCAGTATCTGTACAGCACAGTATCCACTGTGCTTTGAGGTTTATGCACCACTATGCATTTTGTCAGGGTAGATCGAGCAGTGAGAAGAAACGTCACACATAGACCTGGTTTAATGGTCGCAGTTTGCCTAGAGTGCTAAGCTCTTACAAGCTGTAGTCATACAACCCTTTGGCCCACATGCTTGGCTAGGCTGGATATGGAATGCACGGAGTGCTTTTACTGTCGTTGTAATGTCTGTTTTTCAGATGCAACCTCAAATTCTCATTTCCCCCACCACGGACCATTTGAGAAACATCTTCATTCAGTTTAATGTATAGCAATTCAGCCATTACAGTGACAGTTAACAATTTATCCATGGTGACACAGGCAGACTCAGAATCAGAATTCGAGGTGCTAGCCCACGCAAGGAATTTGGTTTGGCCAATGGTGTCAACCCAGCAGTACATGGTAGAAAATACATTGGGAAATACAGGAGCTGATAAATATCAGTGGTTTAGACTCAATGCCCATCCACACACTTAAAGGTACAGTCAGCGATTGCGCAAGAAGTCGTGTTTATGTTTATGTTAATATTTAAATTTATTAGCAGATGCTTTTGTCCAAAACAACTTATATTTTACTAAAAAAGACTAAACGAAACACACCAGAGAGGGGGCTCACCCCTTCCTTCAGTGTTCCCAGAGAAACCAAGCATGATTTTGTTTTTGTTTGGGGGACACTTTGTTTGTTTTCAGTTTTCGTTGCCAGGGCTACCCACAGAGACTGTTTTTTTTACAGTGTACTCATGGAATGGGAAGCTAGCGGATCGTGAGGAGATAATTGCTGAACGTGAAACAAATTTGTATGGGCTTGAAATCGCGTACAATCGCTGACTGCACCTTTAAATAAACCTACAACACAAACAAATAGATCTTTTTGTTTAGGTAATCAGATGCAGATTTCTAGCTGTCTCTCTCCCAGGCAAGAGAAAGAGGCTGGACGCAGGTGAAAGGATATACGCCAGTCTTTTGCAACAATAGGACTCATAAAGCGTGAAAAGGTCTGGGAAATATGGAGCCGCAGGGGAGAATCAGATGTTTCTTCAGTAGAAATGTTCTTGAGTGCACACACAGTCCTCTTGAGATCAAACAGGTGTGTGTAACTGTGAGAGAAAGGGTAGGGGTGGAGTTTGTAATGGGAAGTGTTAATTAATTAATTAATTATTAGTTAATCTAATTTTTATATCTCCTAAGCAGTATAGGTGAAAGTACCTGTGTCAGTAGAAGCAATAGGCTACGTAGGACTTAGTTAATCAAGCTGGAGTTTCCCTCCTCTGTCAGCTGCTGTTTGTCAGTGAAGTTCATGTCAAAGGCAAGTAAAAAATTCCAAGGGACCCGAACAGTGTTGAGACTCTGACCAGAACAAAGTCAGAAAATTCAATAAATTCCAAATCATGAACATATTGATAACCATGGGAAGAATAATACCATATCATATCATAGAGGTAAATATTAAAGTATTCAAGATTAACAAGTTGAACAGAACTATCTCACCTACACAATATGAGTCCACTCAAATGTTTTTCAGATGACTCAGTGACTATGAACTGGGCACTGAATTGAACTAAATGGTTTACAACTGAATTGTCTGTTGCGTTTGGAATAATTGTGAATCATTTGTGCTCTATTACTGCATTTAACTATGAATTCCTGGAGCACACCCAGACGTGCCAAATTCAAATCCAAATCCGGATGTCTAGGGTTCCATGAATGAACGTGCAGATTCATGGATTAACGAGTGCATTCCCGTAAGGCGAGAGGCCTGTCTGATTCCACAAATAATCAAACACATACAAAACCTCCAACAGACCTCATGCAATAGGAAGTCCGCTGGGTACAGACTTGCTTGTTTTTTTTTTTTTTCTCCAGTTATACTGACACGACAGCTATGTGAGTTTTGTGAAGACATGTCATGATTAAATCATTTTGTTTGCAATCACTTTGCTGCAGCTTATTGGTGTTATAGAAAGTTCAAATAATTGTCAAAACATTGTCATTGGAACTGTATACATGTATAATAGACTAAATATTCTTGAATGGTTTTTGGACCAAACAACTAACAAAAAAAGTTGTGCGTCCACAGCTGAGATTGATTGTCTGAAGCTGAGCATTTCCTGTGTTCACAGTCCAGTACTCCTGCAGTTCTTTTCACGTGAGGGTGCGGAGCAATCAGAGAGTAAATAAGCCTGTGGTCAGACGGGGCCAAAATGAGGATCAGAGAGGAACGAGAGTCCATATGCGTGAGTTTTGGAATAGGGTGTGTGTGTGTGTGTGTGTGTGTGTGTGGGGGGCTAGGCAGAATTTGATTTGGGAGCCCCCTACCACCTTATCGCCACCAGTAATATTGAATATGCTTGATTCACATCACTGGCAATGCTAGACAGTAATACAGATATATCAGATATTTTATATATTTATAACATATTGTGGAATCCACTATCTTGAAATCTCCTGGCTTCTTCTTCTTCTTATTATAACCTTTTTTTCTTTTTACCTTTTCAAGAATTAATGCGACTCTAACCGCTTAACGTACAGACTTGTAGAAATAACCGTTTTGTAGGTCTGGAGTTGGACAACAGAGTAACTTCAGATTTTCTTAAAAGTTTATACTTTTGGAGAAATAGGGGATTAAAAATGGTAAAAAGCAAATTTTCCCCCCATAGACTTGAATGGCTGTGATGTCATAATGGCCTAAAGCCAGCTGCGCTTGTTAAGCTCCCAGAGTAGTTCCCGGGCTAATTAGAACACTGGCACAGGTGTCACCTGTGAATTCAACTGTCTCAGCTTCTAATGCATACAATCTGGTGCTCCCTAAAACTACACATCCTGTTTAAGTGTTTCCTGTGTGTCAAAATAAAAGTCACAACCATATCTCATGCTTTGCGCATTATATTTCCAGAACGGTTTGACGTATATGCTTCAAATTTGGTACAAGTGTTTGTATGGACTCAAAGATGAAGTGAGTTGATGTTGGAGGTCAAAGGTCAAAGGTCAAGTCAATGAACACTCTGATTGTGATATCTCAAGAATGCCTTGACATACATGCCTGAAATTTGGTATGAGTATTTGTATGGATTCAAAGATGAAGTGAATTGATGTTGGAGGTCAAAGGTCAAATGTCAAGGTCAAAAACACCTTGAGTGTTATATCTCAAGAACGCCTTGACACACAAGGTCTTTTGGCACGAGGGTTTGTATGAACTCAAAGATTAAGTGATTTAATGTTTTTTTCCAGGAATTTCCCCACCAACTTTAGCAGCTTTCCATCCACTATTGTAATTCCTCTGGCATTACATTCTAGTTTATAATGTTTTTTCATATTCATTGGAGTTCATATATTTTGGAGTTCATAATTACAAGCCTAAAATATTTTGTCAGTTGAATATTTCATATTGATTATTTAAAAAAATTTAACACTTACCTTTAATGTCATGATTACATTGTATTGGTGGTGTAATTACACACCTCACATTACACAGCCTTACACCGTATGAAGGAGAGTAATTTGTGTCCATGGTCGTATTATTAGGTGTGTATAAAGATATGAGTCATGTTGTTTGCTATTACATTATTTAAAATAAATGTTGAAAAAACAAACAACTCGAAGAGAACCTTTCTTGGGTCGCAGAAGATCAGGGGCGTCAGACCCCAGCCCAAGGGGAGAGAAGGCCCTTGAAAAGTCTGGAATATATATATATATATATATATATATATATATTTTTTTTAATTTTGATAGGACAGTGGAGAATGACAGGAAGCGAGTGGGAGAGAGATTCAGGGTGGGATCCGGAAAGGACCACGGAGCGGGAATCGAACCCGGGTCGCCGGCGTACGGTGCAGGTGCCCCAGCCAGTTGCGCCACGGCTGGGGCCAAGTCTGGAATATATTTTATTTGATCTGGGTTGAGGAACATGGGGGCCCATCAGGACTGCCTATGCGGGGGCTCAGGGTTTTGCGCTACGCCCCTGCAGAAGAGTGTAATGCAACGTTCAATTCTGGTGAGCACTGCACAAATGACAAGCAAACACGACAAGGCTATTTTTAGATGTAAAAGTTTGCGTAGTTGCGTAGCCTCTTACTCATGTCATTAAAAACCAAGGTGAATTAACTTCATTTCATTACTTAGTTCAGAGACACTGACTTGAGAGATACAAGTCAGCAGATCAGCTATTATTATTTGTTGACATCAAACCTGAAGAGGAACACAACAAGTTTACCCAACTGCTGTTCCCGCAGTTTACTAGCATGGAGTTTTTCCGTTCTCATTGCACACTACATTACACAGTATTTTACACAAATAAATGTGGCAAATGTCATAGCGACATAGCAAACATAGCAAAAGATGAGGATTGGACTGGACACTATTGTTTCTATGACTGATTTAATGAGACTCAAATAAGATTTAACTGGGAAATATGACTGGTAGTACGACTTATGAGTACAACTGGACCACAGCATTAGTCACCCAGTAGCGCTCATCAGGTGTCCACCAGCTGATTTTATGAGGGATCATTAATTAGCGTTGTGTGCTTAGGCAGCTCTTGATAGATACCCAATTGACAGAAGCTTAGTGAGAAGGAGATTTCCAAATTGGCTCATTCAAACCAGGAACTTGGCTAATCATTTTATCCTTCCCCTACAACAAATCAACTTCCCTGGGTCAGTGGTGAAAGAAAGTTCTGACAGCGGCAATTTTAAGTACCAACCTTACCAACCAATGTGTGACACACATTAAGAGTTGTCTACACCTGACACAAATCTCTGAATCAAAGTGTCATGAGCTCTCTCTCTGCCTGGTAACACAGGCTGATTGAATCCCATTCTGTGCCACTTGGCTGCCTGCTCTCTCTCTACTGTCTGATCACCTCCACCTGTTCTTACTCTGCTCCACTCTGCTCTGCTCTGCCTCACCCTCGTTAACCTACCAGCTGCACTGCATTCACCACTCATCATGCCCTGTATATAAAGCCTTGTTTTTTCAGTCCACACTTGTCAGACCGTCTGCAAACCAGCACCAGTTACCTGCCTGTCTTGGAAAACGCCTCTGACTCTTTACCTGTGAACCCGGACCCGCTCGACTACTTCTTTGATCTCCAGCCCCGGTAATCTTGACCTGCCTTCCGTCTCTCTTCTACGAATACCGCCTAGCCCTTGACTGTACTGCTGCTCCGTTTCAATTGCTGTGGTGTGTGTGTTTCCCCCAGGGCTTCCCGGATCATCCAGCTCCTGCCATCGCTGCTCGGCTATCGGGGGAACACACACCCGCAGACTCTTGGAACTCCCGGAACCCCTGAAACCCCCGTAACCCCCAACCCTTAAATAAACCTTCTAACGTGACGCTTCTGTGGTCCTCGTCCTGTTTGGTGTCTGACAGTACGGTCTGACCAAACATGGACCCAGCGCACGGCCAAACCCGCATGGAAACCGACGAACCACCCGTTCGAGCGCCAGACCCCAGCATGTGCGACCTTCAACCTATTCGCAGAGGAGATGCTCAAGGTCTTCAATTTGGAATCCACAACAGCCGAGGCATCGCGGACCCTGATGAGTATTCGCCAAGGCAGAAGGACTGTTGCGGATTACTCCATCGACTTTCGAACCGTGGCAAGTCGGAGCTCCTGGAACATGGAAGCATTGGTGGATGCCTTCCTCCACAGCCTGGCGGACTACATAAAGGACGAGCTGGTTTCCCATGATCAACCCCCCACTCTTGATGAAGCCATTGCTCTGGCTGTCCGCATCGACCGCAGGATCCAGGCCCGCCGTCGTGAGAGGGCACCAGAGTCCGTCCACCAGCACACGGAGCGTCCCAACTGCCCTTCTGTCCTCACCTGCCACACCATTTAGCCAGCCGGACCAGTCTGAACCGATGGAGATCGGCCGCGCCTCCCTAACCCCTGCAGAGCGCCAGCGACGCATCACCTCCAACTTGTGCCTGTACTGCGGTGGTGATGGTCATCGAGTCGCCACCTGTCCGGCAAAAGCCGGAGCTCACCAGGTGTAGGAGGAATCTGGATGAGCTCAATGAACATTCAGCCCTCCATCAGCCGTAAACCCCTCATCCAAGTCTGTCTCCACCTGTCTGATACCACCCACACTCTGGCAGCCCTGGTGGACTTTGGCGCAGAAGTAAACATTATTGACACAAAACTTGCTCGTCAGCTGGGCTTGGAAAGCCACCGCTTGTCCACTCCTGTTCCAGCCTGGGCCCTGGACGGTCACGTACTTGGCACAGTTAACAGCATCACAGCCCCTATCTCAATGATGGTGTCAGGAAACCACCAAGAGACCATCCGCTTCCACCTGCTCAGCTCTCCAGGCCAACCCCTAATCCTGGGCTACCCTTGGCTCCATCTCCACAATCCTCACCTCGATTGGGCCTCCGGAACTGTGAAAGAGTGGGGAAATGACTGCCACCTGACCTGTTTGCGTGCTGCCTCGCTGCCCCCCAGCTCAGTACCCCCCAGCACTGCCCCCGACATTTCTAATGTCCCTGAATGTTACCATGGCCTCAGGTGTTCAACAAGGCCAAAGCCACATCTCTGCCCCCACACCGTCCGTACGACTGTGCCATTGATCTCCTCCCTGGGACTGCTCCACCCAAAGGTCACCTCTACTCACTATCTCCTCCTGAAAGAAAAGCTATGGAGGATTACATCAGGGACTCCCTGGCAGCTGGACTCATCCGCCCGTCTTCTTCTCCTGCTGGTGCCGGGTTCTTCTTTGTGGGAAAGAAAGACGGCTCTCTTCGCCCCTGCATTGATTATCGAGGTCTGAATGATGACACAGTGAAGAACCGGTACCCTCTGCCTTTACTCACCTCTGCTTTTGAGTTGCTCCAGGGATCCACAATTTTCACCAAACTGGACCTTAGAAATGCTTACCACCTAGTGCTAGTAAGGGAGGGTGACGAGTGGAAAACTGCATTCAACACCCACACCGGCCATTACGAGTACCTGGTAATGCCATTCGACCTCACCAACGCCCCAGCGGTATTCCAGGCTCTGGTGAATGATGTGTTGCGGGACATGCTGAATAAATTCGTCTTCGTGTACCTGGACGACATCTTGATCTTCTCCAGAACTCTGTCCGAACACACCCGTCACGTCCAGCTGGTTCTTCGACGGCTCCTGGAGAACTCTCTATATGTAAAAGCGGAGAAATGCGAGTTCCATGTTCAGACTGTGTCATTCCTGGGATACATCGTCGCTGAAGGCAATATTCAAATGGACCCCGCAAAGGTCTCGGCAGTTACCTCCTGGCCAGTTCAGGAGAATAGGAAGAAGTTGCAGCTATTCCTCGGTTTTGCCAATTTCTACAGGAGATTCATCCGGAACTACAGCTCCGTCGTCGCTCCCCTCACAGCTCTGACCAGCATCAAACACCTCTTTTTCTGGACCCCAGAGGCCAAGACAGCCTTTCATACCCTCAAGGCCTGGTTCACCACTGCCCCCATCCTCCAGATGCCGGATGCAGACCGGCAGTTCGTCGCCGAGGTGGATGCCTCAGACGTGGGAGTCGGGGCCATACTCTCTCAACGGGCAGAGGAGGACAACAAGTTGCACCCCTGTGCATTTTTCTCTCGCCGGCTTTCACCTGCAGAGCGCAATTATGATGTTGGAAACCGTGAGCTGTTGGCTGTCAAGCTTGCCCTGGAAGAGTGGCGTCACTGGCTGGAGGGGTCCACAGTTCCGCTCCTGGTCTGGACCGATCACAAAAACCTCGAATACATCCGCAATGTCAAACGTCTTAACCCCAGACAGTCCCGCTTGGACTTGTTTTTCACCAGATTCAACTTCACCCTGTCATACCACCCAGGTTCTCGGAACACTAAGCCGGACGCTCTCTCCCGTCAGTTTCAGAAAGATGACGCTCCTTCCCAGGACCTGCATCAATTCTGCCCGATCCCTGCATCGTAGCTGCCCTGACCTGGGATATTGAGGAAGAGGTTCAAGAGGCCCTCTGTGACCATCCCAGTCCCAGTGCATGCCCAGACGGTCGTCTCTTCGTCCC
The DNA here is from genome assembly GCF_017589495.1 of Alosa alosa. Taxonomy (NCBI): domain Eukaryota; kingdom Metazoa; phylum Chordata; class Actinopteri; order Clupeiformes; family Clupeidae; genus Alosa; species Alosa alosa. The sequence continues at coordinate 30,886,984 of NC_063196.1, read as the reverse complement.
AGAGAATTTGAGGTCCCAGGTCATACAGTGGGGACACAACTCCCGCCTTGCCTGCCACCCGGGCTCCACCCGCACCTGCCATCTTCTTGCCCAGCGCTTCTGGTGGTCCTCTTTGAGAAGGGATGTCCGAGAATTCGTCCGTGCCTGCCCCACCTGCAATCAGAACAAGTCCTCCACTCGGTCCCCTGCTGGTTTACTCCAGCCCTTGCCTGTGCCCTCACGACCCTGGTCCCACATCTCCTTGGACTTTGTAACTGGCCTCCCACCATCAGGTGGAATGACTGTCATTCTCACTGTGGTTGACCGGTTCAGAAAGATGGCACACTTCATTCCCCTCCGCCCTCCCGACGTGGTGTTGCTCTTGGGGACTTCTGGGGCCGTCCCTTGGGGGGGGGGGGGGTTTCTGTCATGAGCTCTCTCTCTGCCTGGTAACACAGGCTGATTGAATCCCATTCTGTGCCACTTGGCTGCCTGCTCTCTCTCTACTGTCTGATTACCTCCACCTGTTCCTACTCTGCTCCACTCTACTCTCTGCCTGCCTCACCCTCGTTAACCTACCAGCTGCACTGCATTCACCACTCCTCATGCCCTGTATATAAAGCCTGGTTTTTCAGTCCACACTTGTCAGACTGTCTGCAAACCAGTATATTGAGTCATGTGCATTAGAAGAACATTACATGCAGTTCTATAAAAAGACAAGAGCGAATCCACAAACTGCTTTCATTAGCCAACAGTTTTTCTACAATCAGCTTGCCCTGGATCCTGTTCATAACATTTTGATGGCTTTTTGATTTCCCCTCCAAAAACATTTGTGGAGACTTCAAGATGTTCAGCCATGTGTGTTCTGTCATCATTAGAAACAGATCGAAGAGCAGACAGAGGTCTCTGTAGCAGAACACACAGAGAGAGAGAGGAGAGAGAGAGAGCGAAAGAGAGCGAAAGAGAGAGAGTAGAGGCAAAAATGCACACACAAAATCACGAATGTACACACAAACAAATTGGTTGGACCACCAACGGAATGATTACACAAGGCACCTTTACGGTGCCATTTGTCTACTCTAGCCAATCAGAATCAACAAACCAACAGAGCCATTATGACGTCATGCATCTCTCTGACTTCCTGGGAAATCAGACTCCGGAATGGAACTGTGAGGTGTCATGCGACGGGTCCCATTCTATGGACATAAATCTTTCTCAGGACCGAGGCAAGAACGTTAATTCCGAGTGCCACTGACGGGGGAAGGGAAACCTGATAATCCGCTCTATATTTTGGGGGCCGGGAGAGTGTATTAGGGATATGAAAACACACACAGCATGAGTCAGATCACCTCTACAAACACAATCCAATCCTTCAGGAGTTTCGTAAGGGTCACGTTCTCTATGGTATTACAGAAAAAAAACTTTCCTCTTATTTGATTCCAGACATCCGGCCATTTAAGGTGAACTCCTTTCACATGACCTGAAGTATGGCATCATGACCAGCAGGAGATGAAGGAAAGAGATGAAGGAGAGGGAGAGAGAGAGAGAGAGAGAGAGAGAGAGAGAGAGAGAGAGAAGTATGAGTGGCAGAGGGAATAAGAGAGGGAAGGGAAGAAAGAGAAACAAAGAATGAAAAAGGGAAATATTCTGATGAAAAGAAGGGAGATGAGGGATAAGTAAAAGAGGGAGAGCTAGAGATGGGGAGGGATCTATCCTATATGGGTGTGGGTGATATGTGAGTTGTGACGGGCCGTGATGGTCCTACTCTGGTGAGGAGATAAGTAAGATGTCTAAGGGAGTGTGATGGATGTCTCCCCCTCTAAACACACACACACACACACACACATCACGCCTACACCGCTGCCAGAAAACCCCCACCACAGCCTTAACACACATAAACGTCTTATTACACCCACACACACACACACACACACACACACACACAAACACACCAGGCCAACATCCAGAATGGTTAAAGAACCACCACTTAACCAGAATTTAACAAATGACTTCCATGCTCCATTGCTGCCAGGCCAGAAATGCTTTCTTTTGCAGCGCAAAGTCAGGGAGCGTGACTGAAATCCAAACCCAACTTTACATATCTGGGAAACCCTCGGTCCTCCTAAACCTGTAATGGCTTTTATAAGGTGTAGCATCCCCCAAACTGGCTGTTGGAAATAGTCTTTGCTGGCTTTGTGCTTGCCAGGGTGATTGTCTTCCTATGCTGTCCGTTTTTTTCTCCTGCAAGTGTGTAAGTGTGTGTGTATAAGAAAGAAAGACAGAGAGCTAAGGCAAATGAGAGAAAGTGAAGTGAGTGAAGGTGTGTGTGTGTGTGTGTGTGTGTGACATTCAGTGGTGGAATGTAACAAAGTACAAATACTTCGTTACTGTACTTAAGTAAATTTTCCACGTATTTGTACTTTACTTAAGTAGAATCTATAGTGCATACTTTTGACTTTTACTTTGTTACATTTTGCAGCAATTATCTGTACTTTTACTCTGCTACATTTCTACAACAGCATCGTTCCTTTTTACGTAACATTTTATGATCAGTTTTTTTTTTCTCTTTGACAAACACGTTTGTTTTACCAGGGGGCTGGGTTGCTACCAAAGATAGAGCGCTACGTGCCCTGCTTCTAAATCTTTGAAAGTCTAGTCTAGTCTAGACCAGGCAAAGCGTGACCTTGTAGACATCTGAATTCGGTAGGCTATATTCACCTGGTGAATTTCACCAGACCCATGGCTACACTGGACATGCAACTGTTCTGTGCCCTAAGCATATGCTTGCCTTTCTCTGTCTATTATCTGCAGCGTTAGGGCCTCCTCTCCAATGAGATTGCTAGTCAGCGGATCAGCGAAGTTACAGGCTATGCTCATGCTTCTGTCACGTCTGATCATTTGCGGCACAAATTAATGGTAGACTATTATAGAAGCGCTGTCTGAAAAAAAACTAAACATGTTCCAGATTAAAATATTTCTTAATTGTGTGATCAAATAAAGAGGGATAGCCTACAATTGGGGGGTAGTAATGTGAGCGCTCATTCAATGTCTATGCTCGTCAAGTGAAACTGAACCTTCTCATAAAGACACCTTTCTCAACAACGTTTCTGTTCAATCTGGACCAGCAGATCCACCGGACATTTGTCTCGTCTACCCCGTTAAACTTCAGACTCACGTGTTTTGCTGAATGATATTTAACTCAGCAGATCACCCTAGTAGATAACCAGAATTAGGCCTAATCCACAGGTACCAAACCGATCTTTTTTTCCTCCGTCTTCCCTGGAACCGTATCAAGAATATTTGCGTCCAAACGGATCCATCTCAACACGACTCAACACGTTACTTCATCCCCCAGGCCTATAGGTGGCACTGTTTCTTTACAGAAATTGACCAAAACTTGCGTTTTACAAACAGACAGAATAGGCTATGACGAAATGGCTAGTGCAAGGAAACCAGAATTGTTTGTGTGGACTGATGGTCAACTGTAGCCAACTGTAAAACTAATAAACTTTATTTTACGGTTTGTGAAGGGTGCAGTCGTCCTTTATTTGGCTTACGCAGGTAGGCCTACTAATCACCTTTACTTTCTTTGGTTGTAGGATAGTCCGTGATTTACATTAGTTTGGGCTATCACCGCAATTAGGCTACTAAACGTAAGGCTTACCCAAGTTCTAGGCTATTCTGTCGCCACATTTATAATATTGCTATAAAACCTTCGTTAGTAGGCTAACAGTCAATACGTTTGCCTGCATCAAATCGCGCATTTGCATTCAGTGTGCTACCATCGGCTTAACGTGAGTTCTAAGCGTCTTTGTATGCTTATATCTGATTTCACTCGACTGTGAATGCATGTATATATGTTGTAAGACTTGTAAAATAAATGAATGACACTGGCACTATACACACAAATTAATGTAGCCTAAACTTACACAAGCGACTTTCCTAATAACTTAAGTTCTCTCGCCACTGACAGTAGCTAGAATGCATAAAAAAAACACCGGGACAAACAGTGTTCAGTCCACCAAGTCATAAGCTATCCATCGGCTAGCGCAGCACCAGTTGTGATATTTATCTTACGGAGTGTAATCGTAGGGGTAATGTCATGTATGAAAACTAGTATTGTTAGGCAATACTATAAGTGCAAGTCCAGGGCAGCTGAGGTGTGGCGATGACATCATCGACACGCTAGCAGGATGTGCGGTTTCGCTTGTCTAAACAAACTCAAACGGGCTACGGTTTCAGATTTCTCCACTCTGGGACCAGGTTTCAGAAAAGATGCGGTTTCGGGCAGTCGTTGACAGGGATTCGTTTGGACGCCGGCCAAGGCGAAACAAAACCCTCTGCGTTTAACCTAAAAAGCGCCTCCGTGGGACAGGCCCTTAGTCTCAAGAATGGTAAGTCAGAATGTAAACTGGGCCACGGATGGTAAGCACAATTACATCAGCTTAAAACTATCTAGCCTAGTATAACCTAAAACTAGCTTTATTAAAATGCCACAGCTCATAGGCTACTGATTTTTTTATATTATTATTACAATAGGCCTATAGATATTAAGATAATAAATCATTATGCAAGTACTTTTATTTTTAATACTTAAAGTACATTTAAAAGCAGGTACTTTTTACTTTTACTAAAGTAAATATTTCTTTGCTTATTTGTACTTTTACTTAAGTACTGAGTTTCAGTACTTCCTCCACCACTGGTGACATTAGTGTATGGAGTGTGTGCCAGGTTTTGTGTAAGGCCGTCACTATGCGAAACATGATATTAAAATTCATACTTGTGATCCTCCTTACAAGCACTTGTTCATGTGCATGCACATGCACGCACACACTCACACACACACATAGAAATACACACACTTTCTTTAATAACAAACATATGTTGTGACATGACAGAGAAGTGTTTCCGCTGTGTTTGCAGGCTGCCGGGAGGCAAATTAATGATTCTTTGGATTCCTGAGTCCTTCACACTGCATCTTTATACACATCTGGTCGAATTTGATTCATGCTGACAACTGACAATGTGCAGAGATTTTGCCCAAAATGTAGAATTTTCATCTTTTGAGCTAAACTATGTGATTCGTATCTCAGATCACTTTAATCATCTTAATACTATAATATCCAGCTTAAAAGATGTATGAGAATCAATCTCTTACAAAAAAACTTTCCTATAGGTGCTGTGGTATTTTTGCCTTTGTTAAAGCAGGGGTGATCAAACTACGGCCCGCCACGCACTTTAATCCGGCCTGATGTTCCATTCATTCAAAGCAAGAAAGCAGCAATTTCATAATGTCACATTTGACAGTTATTGAGTGTGAGAATGGAGTAAAGGGTGATGGGTCAATGTTTAATTTTATCATGTGACATACTGTGTGCACAAGCTTCTTTAACTGAACTTGACCTGGTCTCCAGCCTCATGTCTAAGGGGGGAATTACATAAGGCATAAACACATTCTCCTCTGATCTCAGGTGATGATGAGAACATTTCTCTGGATTCACCTTCATGTGAAATTTCCAAACTTGTTGAAAATTCCTCCAGAAATACCCAAGTGGCTCAGGCCTCGTCGGTGCTGTTGCACTTACAACAACATCACACCCAGGGCATGTAAATAGGCCCTTTCAACCCAGCTCCATTATTTCAGTACAGAGCTATTTTCCTTCAGCCGGGGAATGTGCACACGAGTTCCCCAGTGAAATGCACATTTGGCTGCAGTGGCTGAACTCTGCATCAGAAGACCTGACATTTTGCAATCAGGAAACATGATCCCATTTCTCACTCTGTCTTTTGGAAAAATAATCCTCTCCAACGTTGTGAGGAAGACAGCGCACACGGTTGCAGGACTGCTGTTGTCATCAGGGTTTCAAAGTTTTGTGTCTGTAAGGAATTTTCTGTGTGTGCATTCAAGTTTTCAAGCACTGACTCAAGTCAACAGAAAACATAATCTGTTTAGGTTAATTATTCTTTTAGCAGACACCTACACATAAGGGATGTGGAGTGCTGATGTAAGTTTTTATTTGAAGGTTTGGTCCCTAGCATTAAAACTACGGGAGACCGGCTGATAAAATGAGCTCTTTGGGGGGCGCTGTGACACAACTGGTTACAGTGCCGGTACCATAATCAGGTCCACATGCCTACGGGAACCCAGGTTAGAGATTTCCCGATCCCACCCCATCTCTCTCTCTCCCACTCTCTCTTCATGTTACCCTCTCCACTGTCTTGTCAGATTAAAGGCATAAAAAGGCCCCCAAAAATATTTAAAAGGTCAGTAATGCTTCAGCGAATGATAGCTAATTTCATCACCAGCAACAGTATTTTAAACTAGTTAGAAATTGATATTTGGGCAGAACAGTAAATTGGCTATGAAAGGGCAAATAAAAGGATTAAAGATACAAAATAACCGCCACAGATGTAGATACTATTTCACACACTGTGTTTCAGAGACACAGCTTCTGGTGCTGAGCGATGTATCCACAACAGCAAAAGGAGTAAACTTTGGAGACATCTTTGCGCATGACTGTATGACCGTATGACTGTATCCTCAGAAATATACTCAGGCTTTAAAGTAACAAAATGTAGGAATTCCCTTTTTCGTCAATTTTCAATGTACAAGGTACCCATTTAGCGTTAATAGGGTGTCCAATCAGTCTAAACTAAACAAAAAGGGTCATGTTCCTGCCCAAGACAACAGCATTAATGTACATTCCTATTCCATTCTCCTTATGTTAGTCAGTGTGCGTCAAAATGAGTTTGCAGATGTTATTTTAAGGTAAAACATTACATTGTGTTACTTTAAATGTAATCTCTGTAAAAAATTATCTTCATGGTTTAAATGCTATAAATACAAAAAAGCATATCTTCATCTAAAGGCATTTTTTCATAATTATGCCATTATAATGCTACCCATAATTATGTTGATTTATATTGAGTGAAACAGCAGGCACACCCTGATTTTTGAATCACAAGTGCTTTGATCAGAATGCTGCGTACTGACTGTCTATGAGCTGATCCTGATGAGACCCTTGTGTGAAAACCAGACTTTGGAGCGCGACAAAGGTTTTCAAGAACACAGGAAATTGAACATAAAACTTTGGAGAAAAAAATCGATATGGTTAAATGATTCAACCTTTGCTGTTTCCAACTGACAGACACATGAGTGTGTTTGTGTGCTTGTGTGTGTGTGTGTGTGTGTGTGTGTGTGTGTGCGCATGACTCCTAGCGAGTGGTCTGTGTTGGTCTGTATAGGAGTCGGTGGGCTGATTCCTGCAGAGGGCCAACATCCGTCCCCACTGATTACAGATTCACCACACATTTATCACCCATAGTCCTGACTGTGAGGTGGGGTCATCAAAGGAGCATGTAAGGTCATGTAGTGTGACAAGCATGGATATGATGACATCCATATGGCATGGTCTAACCAGATTTGAAACCATATTCAGAGAGATATAAAACCGCAGCTGACACAGTGATTCCCTCACACAGAGGCTGCCTTGCTCCCATGTGGCTGCAAGATTTACAAGATAAGGCTGCTGAATCCCATCTACAAACAGTTACAACACAGACAGGGACAGAATGCCACTATCAACGACAAATGCAATGTACTGATATGTTACTGAGAAAGATTACAAAAAGGACTCAGTAAATCATATAGGTGGATATATAGGCCTTTTCACACAGAGATCTAAATTTGCGGGAAGAGGAGACGTCTTTTTGCCGTCTTTTTGTGTCTGAAAGCGAGGTGAAAATTTGCCGGCCTGCTGATCTGTTCACATGATGCGGCATTTTAGGGAGCCAGGAGGCAGGATCAGCTATAGTAAATTAAATTGTGACGTGCAACAGGGGGCGTGTAGAGTGATAGTCGTAGGCCTTATTATGCGTGCGTGGGGCTTCAGTCTTGCACTTTAATTTAATGTTTATTGTCTATGGCTATGTCTATAGTATGTCTATGTCTGTATTTAAAGTATGTCTATGTCTGCATTGGGAAAGTAAGAAACGAAATTTCAATTCTTTGTATGACCAGTGCATGTAAAGAAATTGACAATAAAAGCCGACTTGACTTGACTTCAGATACAGCAGGTGTGTGATTTCAAAAACCATGGCAGGAGTACCGACTGCACTTTAGTTAGCTTGCATTTGCTTTGCTGTTGCTATTAGAATGTTAGATTCTTGTGATAGATGTCTTCAGACAATAAAAAGTAATTTGGAAGGGAAATTGAAGAGAAGAGTTGCCCCTTGCGTTCGCCATGATTCCCCTTTGAAAATCAGAGGTTCACAGGCTACTGTGGCCTTGGTCAGTGGCGCCGCCAGCTGTAATCCTGTACGCACTGTGCGTACAATTTATTCATGAAATCATTCAATATTACAACAATAAAAAATAGCTTGTGTATTGTCTTAATTGAAACATGCTTCACGCACAAATGATAGCCTAGGGCAAAGAGAATGGACATCTCAACATAAGGATACATTAGAAGATGATGATTGGTGTAAACTTTGTCACACGACGTGATAAGCAGTTCTGGCGCTTAAAAACGTTCCATTCAGTCATATATCATTTAAGCGTAGGCCTAGTGCTCGTCATGAAAAGAAAACAGCAGCTTAATATTTTTCAGGTGTTTAACAGTAGGCCTAGGCGCACTGTAGCAGTTATGCCCATGGGCAGATTATGAACTTTCGGGCCCCTGGGCCCAGATGTATTAAGGGCCCCCCACTAATTGTCGCATATGTGGGAGGGGGGGTTTGGGGGTCCTCCCGCAGAATTTTTTTAATTTGTTTGATGTGATTTCCTGTATTCTGGCGCATTTTGGGGATGGCCAATACTAAATTTAATCAGATTCATAGCCTACATCCTGATTTGTTGATATTGAGGCAATGATTCCATGCAAAACCTTGGCCGTCAGGGCCCCCTGACCCAATGGGCCCGGTAGGCCCGTGCAGTAATCCATCCCTGGTTATGCCGAAGGCAGTGAGATTATTAGGAATTGCATCCTGTCACTCTGTTTGGAACATCGCCGTTCGGGTTGATAAGATTCAGTTAATGCGAGTATGGATCATCTCAAAGTTTGGGACAACCAAACAGCAGTGTAGGCAAAGCAAATCCTAATTGTTAGGTTACCGTAGCTGTCTTTTCTCTAGGCCTGGGCCTATCGGAAATCGCGACATAAGCACATTGTTTTCTTTTTTTTTTTTTCTTGTTGTTCGCGTGTTGGGTAGTGAAGCGATAATGCATTTAAAGCAGTACATCATGTGAGCCAGAGCCGATATGGCCAGAGCTGCTGCTCTGTAAAGGTATTCTGTCCCACCCAAATTTGCTGAACTACTTGCGAAGTAGCCTATTCATCACAGACATCACATGTATCATACGAAAGAGCTTTTTCTCAGCTTTTAAACAATGTTAGTGGTTAGTTGTTGTGGTAAACGGTTCGCGAGAAAAGTAACTTTAATCTAATCATATTTTTTGCGCCTGTCTCCCTACCCATTCATCTTGGTGGAATACTTAGCGAACTTTACCTCAACACATGACAAACCATATATCAGATTAAACAGCAGACCTTACCGAACACAAAGGTGTAAAGTACCCCTGTACAGTTAGCCATTCCAGAGTAATCCGGTTTTAAATTTGCAGCAATGTCTTTATGCATGTCTCCAACTTTGCAGTTCCTAATGTGTTTAAATTGTTCAATAGGTCTACATGATTTTATAACAGGCCAAATACAAAAGAAATGTTACAAATATTGCCTAGATATCTGTAAGCATTACAATCAGAGGATATACATATAGGGCAGACAGACGCTCATGAGTTCATGCTTTGTTTTTTCACTGGATTTTATGATAGCCTATTATGGCAACTGATTGCATTCCAAGCTACAGTCAACTCTAGCAGGCATTGAATGACTGGAGACTTTGTGAATTTATAGATTGACATAATGTGGTGTCTCTGCTATTGCTGCTTTTGATCAGATTGATTTGCAATCTCCTGTGGTGGGCTGGACATAGCATCGAAATGCCCGCCCAGATTCCCCTTTCCACCTTGACCCATTCACACTGGTGCCGGAACGAAAAAACTCGGCAAAATGTCTAGGGGGCTTGGTAGTAAATTTAGCGAGACACTTTGTCCCGCCTCGGTCTATGTGAAAGGGACAGTCGTTCCGCGATTCTGGTACATAAAATCGCGGCGATTTCGCCAGTGTGAAAGGGCCTTATAATGCAATTGGTTAACCGTATACCTCTTCCAAGACAACTTCAAATTCTTACAATATGTGAAAATGGTATTAAATGACGTTTTGTTAGATTGGCACTATGTTGGAACTGAATACCTACCAAAAGCTGCACTTCACCTCTAGGCACTCTGCACATTCCGATGTCAGTCATAATTTTCTGGACGTGACTACCAGATGAGTCACTGTGTTTCAGTCCTTTGTTCAACGACACATCTGTGTCACCAAACTGAACTGAGGCTGTGCGATGCCTGACAGAAAACCTGTTCAAACTGACTTTACTTCTCTTCAGTCAAATCAATGGAGTGGGTCTGTCCTTTTCTCTTACTGTGTACCCTACCCGTGGTTCACCTGCATCTCACCTCATTTATTTTACTGAAATAACAGACTAGGGTCATATTCACGAAAAAAATCTTAATTATGAATACATTTAAGATCTTTGTTTTCAAGAATCTCATTTGTTCTTAAGTGTTTTCTTAGGAAACATCTTAAGAAAAAAGTTAAGAAACAACATAAAAACTTTATTCATGAATATCAAATCTTCTTAAATTTGTTCCTAAGACAAAAGATAAGAAAAAAGCACCACTTAAGACATTTTTTTGTCTTAAAGGAGAATTCCGGTGTGAAATTGACCTTAGCTGCACTGAAAGATGTTGCCGAGTACTTACATGTGTCCAATAGGCACCTTCGGTCACCCCCTAGTATTTCGAATTGCACCGATTTTCGCCGAACTTGCATAAGGTTTTCAGCTAGCTGTGGGGGCATAGCGTAGCCTATGCAGCTAAATCGCTATTTTTACATAATTAAAAATGTTCCAAGTAACTCCACACTGCATTGGTAGACTTCTGAGGGTCCTGACATTTAAAATGAGATACTGAGAACTTTGGAAGTGTACAGGAAGTTTATTAAAAAAGACTATACAAGCAGTACCTTCAGAGAATCTCTCCGCTGGCCGCCATCTTGTAATGAAGTCGCGATCAGTCGACTGCCGAGCACGAACGAATTACAAAAGTAAATAGGAAATATATAGTTACTGTCTACATGAGCATGATGAGTACACGGTATCAACGACGCTCAAAAGGTTTACCTCAGTGATGGGAATCTCGCGTAATGTTGTTGACGGAAGACGTGCTGCACACGTGAAGGAAACAGCTGATCAGTTGCTGCACACGTGAGGAGGAGACCGGCCGGCATGTGTGCAGGCTACAGGTATACCTGACATTACAGAGGAAGACAAGGCGAAGAGCAGGAAGGATGGTTCGCGTATGTGCAATACCAGGTTGTGGCAAGAGGATGAGGAGCTACAATCCAGAAACGTTTCACAGGCTACCTTTCCAGGAGCCCACTTTGAAACAGTGGCTTGTTGTTTTGCAACTCGATGTCGAGACACCTGTCAATATTCTAAAACAGAAGGATTACCGTGTATGTAGTCGACATTTTGATGCAGACGAGTTTGCTATCCCTACAAGAGGATCAAACCCCCCAAGACGGGTACATCTGAAGAAAAATGCCATCCCAAAAGTGACAGTAATTGCTCCGGAGGTATTTATGAAATTGTTTGACTATTTGCATGTAAATCACACCGTTTTGGAATCGTGTAACGTTACATGACCAAACTTTGCTTGCTAACAAGCCACTTAGCTTTGTATTCCGGAGAGCAGTTTATGCTGACGTTACTTTTCCTAGCCCACCATCAGAAATAGAAAGAAATGTAGTTTGGGAGGGAGGAAGGAGTGGGTGTTGTTTCAGTGTGTATTTTGATAAATGGAATAGATGCATGCATGGGGGACCGAACGCTTTCCCCGTAACCTAACCTGGCCGAACGTGACTCGGGGTCCGCCGAGGTGAGTGGGGGATGGTTGCACCCATTGCATTGGGAATGGTGTCCAAGCCAGTCACTAGTATCCGGAAATTTTGAATAGCGTAATAGTCATTTATATTTTGCAGATCCGATGATTTCAAATTCCTCATTATAACTCTGTGTCTTCTTAAGTATTCTGCCATCTTCTCAAGATTTGCAAACTTCCAAGTCCAGTCCACAAGTAATGTAAATAATCACATAACTGATCAGCTGTTTCCTTCACGTGTGCAGCACGTCTTCCGTCAACAACATTACGCGAGATTCCCATCACTGATGTAAAACCTTTTGAGCTTCGTTTTTACTACCGTGTACTCATCATGCTCATGTAGACAGTAACTATATATTTCCTATTAATTATTTATTTTTAATTAGTAATTTTGTAATTACTTTTGCAATCTGTTCCCCTGTCCTTCCTGTTCGTTCGTGCTCGGCAGTCGACTGATCGCGACTTCATTACAAGATGGCGGCCAGCGGAGAGATTCTCTGAAGGTACTGCTTGTATAAACAGTCTTTTTTAATAAACTTCCTGTGCACTTCCAAAGTTCTCAGTATCTCGTTTTAAATGTCAAGACCCTCAGAAGTCTACCAATGCAGTGTGGAGTTACTTGGAACATTTTTAATGGTGTAAAAATAGCGATTTAGCTGCATAGGCTACGCTATGCTAACCTGACCCTAGCCAGATGAATTTCGTTCCGCTTAGCTCCGCCTAGCTTCACTCACATCCATCTGGGACCTCTTCCATTGAGAGTGATTTCTGCAACCGACTTTATGGTTCAGCCAATCAGGACGCAGGGCGGGAGTTTCATAGATGTGACATAGCGTAGAAGCGACTGTGAGACTGTTATTAGCGTCACGGGTTGGCTTCGATGTGAGTAGTTGAAGTAGCACGTCAATAGATGACAGACAAGTGGCTTATTCAATCATATGCAAGCATTTTTTGATTAGGCCCAGCCTTCTGAAACAACACTTCAATGGATCGGTTCCAGATGGATGAGTGGAGCTAGGCGGAGCGAAATTCATCTGGCTAGGGTCAGGTTAACGCTATGCCCCCACAGCTAGCTGAAAACCTTATGCAAGTTCGGCAAAAATCGGCGCAATTCGGAATAATAGGGGGTGACCGAAGGTGCCTATTGGACACATGTAAGTAGGCCTACTCGGCAACATCTTTCAGTGCAGCTAAGGTCAATTTCACACCGGAATTCTCCTTTAAGAAGGCTTTGTGAATACGGCCCCTGGCTACTATCAATGCACTAGCGCTTCCCTCAGCCTCAGGATGGCAGACCAATCAGCAACAAGTAGGGATGATGTTAGTTTTGAAATCGAAAGACAGTAATAAAGCGATAACGCCAGCAAACATCGAAGAATTACAGCTGGAGGAATATATTGTTTTGTTACTGCCAATTGATAATCAAGTTTGCAAATGTTAGTGGCAAAGTAGATAGTTACTTTGGGAATCCCTGATCAATACAATTGGTTACGCTGGACTAATGATGTCAAAGTTAATGCAAAGTCTAAGCCCATTATGATACTATGATTGGAAACATTTCCCAATGGAGAGTGCCCTCTGTAACGCCTGAATAAGACAAAAATGAATTAAGATAAAAAATTAGCCTACACAAAAATCAGCATGGGAGAGATGAGTGTGCAGGATAACCATGAATGACATATAGACAGTGAGCGAGTGGTATAAATATTGGTTGGACTTCTCATTTGTTAAAGTGTATATCTTGGAGATTTTCACGGAAAATTATTATTGCATCTGCCGCGTAGGCTACGACTCACGGCCGCGATGAAAGCTCTATGAGCCGGTCCGCACCGCGCAGACTCATCGGCCGGCCGACCGGGAAAACTCCCGATCGTCCCGACTGCCACTCCGCCCCTGCTTCATGCAGTGACAAGTGGACACACGATATGACCACAAGAGAATTTCTGACTCAACAGCAGTTACCAGCAGGAGCTGGCGAACTTCCACATGTGATCAATAAATTCTTCAGATCAATCAACTGAAAGAGAGGTCTGAATGTTGAAAACGTTTGGTCTCAGATTTAGGCTATTTTGGCCCAGGCACTGACCTTTGTGAACGAAGCTATTCAAAACATTCATTGTGTGGTCGTTATCAGTTTGGACAAGGGCCTAAATCCTACCATAAAAAAAAGACCTGCCTACTCTGAAAATATATCCAATAGCCTAGGCTACTCTAGAATCTCTTCTCATTGAGAGTGTAGTCCCAGCAGGACTGAAATGTCTTGGCACCAAGACAGGAAATCCATTAAGTTAAAATTCTGACAGTTGCATTTCATTCCTCGAAAGAAAGAAGTGAAGCAGACTGATACTGAATGTGTAAGCTAGGCTACTTTAGTGGGCAGATGGACTCTGCTTTTAATGCTTTTAATGCCAGCTTTTAATGGCTCGCTCAGTCACAGTCCCTGATAAACTGTTTAAACCCACTGAAACATAAACAAACTTAGTTAAGGTGGTTTATTTATGGGCTACTTTGTTAACTTAGCACAGAAATAACAAATATAGACCTTTTCAACAATAAAAACAAAAACAATGCTTGAACATTCTATTTGGTTCCCAATCTACTTCCTCTGCATTAAGATAACATATGGAATGTTAAAACGGAAGCCTTGTTGGGCCAACTATGATGCTGGTAATGGAACTCTCTTGAAAGGGTCTATATGAGATAGAAGAACAAAATACACTTGAAAAAAAATAAAAACTCTAATTTGCCTCCATGGCAACAGTAGGCCTAGGTGGTTAATGTTAGATTGTGTCGGGCTGCAGTGCAGCCACTTTCCAGCGCGGAATGTGCAGTAAGATCAGCGGTGACAGCGCAAAACACATTTTTGTAAGGAGTTTTACGAGGCGGCTGCGATTAGGTCTGTCAGTGATAGGGACAGGGTATGGGTTGCTCTGGGACCAGTCAGCCTCGTCGTGGCCAGGGCGAAGGGACAGGGTGGAACGGTGATTGCAAGATGTGCACTGTAGCCTATGACATTATGGATAACCGCCAGTCATGATAAGGTAACGACACCTGGTGATGTCAGTTGTCATGTAAAGCCACAGTGTGTTCTTGGCGACACATGGGAAAACTGACCCAAACATTCATAAATCTCTCCTATGGCGAAACGTTTTAGTAAAGCAGCCTAGGCTATATAAAATCCGCAGTTGACACGACAGCACCCCCCACGATAAAGTAGCCTAGCCTAAGCTTTTCCAAAATTTGAATCGCGTTTCGTGCGCTCCAAGTACTTTGTCAATTTATGACTCCCGCTCCCACATCAAACTCTGTCCACTTTCACCCTGTGAAATAGAATTTAACCATAACACACAGCGCCATAAATATCGTGGTCCGCTCGACAGAGGGAGGCCCGTAAAATAAAGCCAATTAATGCTGTAGCCTTTAAGGGAGTGGTAACCTACCAACGACAGCAAACATAAGTAATCTAGTGTGCGCGCGCGAGAGGGAGACGCAGTCGGCTTACTCTGGGTCCGGAGTTGGAGATTTATTTTACTTGTTGTTACTTGACTAGTTTTGCTTTCTGCCCGACTCCATACTGGGCTTACCATAACAGCACGCAATTAACTCATCAGCAGGCATTCCAGGCACTGGTCAGTAACATGATTCAAGAACATCTTTCGCAGTACGGACTGGAAGCTCGCATGAGGATATGTTTGTGTCTCTGACCGCGTACTGGATCTCCAGTTAGCGGCTTTAGAGTAAAGTTTCTTTGTAAGTGACGTTCCGGTGGATTAACGTGACGCGAGTGGTGCTCCCCTGAGGTTCGGGAAATGTGTACAAGTAACAGTTAACCAGTTTCTAATTAAAGGCATGGCGAGGTGAGCCACCAGAGACCGCCTGAGAAGGGGAATATAACCAGAGCAGGTCCCTGGCAGAACATCCTTGGCTTCACCGAGATGCACAGAGACAGACAGGACGTCTGATGCGAAAATTAATTGTAGTCTGAATCCTCCTGCACATTCAAGTTTTTTTTTTATCTGTATTAGTCTACCGCAGATAGTCATCCTGAATTTAAACGCAGTTTATGCACTTTATGTGGAGACACGGGTAACAGAAGTACGGTCAGCGTTTGTTTTATGACAAACACTTTAAAAAGGGATTACATTGTGCAAACCCCAAATGAAATTTGATTCACAGAAAAACTACTTGGATTTTAAGGAGTGACTTTACGGTAGTTCTTGACAATAACTTTTGAAACTTGGCCTTGGCGACAAACAAATCAACTCTTTCCCAGAGGATTTTAATCGCACCCAGAAACAAGAATGCTTGGACTGCGGACAATTCCACTACTGGCGCTCGCACTGATCATTCTCACCAGCGCGCGTTGCCAGAGCGCCAGCGCGAGACTGGACAAGGGCGCCAAAGCGGGGAAAAGCTTCTATCTTCAGATAAAAGACTTGATCAAGCACGTGGAGGAAAACGGAGAGTCAAAAAATGCTGCACAGTCTACAATTGCAGAAATCCCGACGGAGAGGAGCACACATCACATTAAAGAAAATGGAGATCAAGTAATGGGTAAGAACATGCGCTCGCACCGTAGCCTACCATAGACTACTAAAATGGGGATTACGCGGTACCAGTAAAGGTTTATGACACATTGTATTGGTTGAAAAATAATGTTTTCTAGAAGGTGGGTTATCTGAACTGTAAGTGATTAGCAATGTAGCATCTCTGATTCTCACGTAAAAGGAATGTCAAGGTCAGCTATATTAAATAGGGTCAGCGCGTGGCTTAAGCTGATTGCCTCTTTTTGTTCACGTGCAGAAGTGTTTCCCAGAGACCTGCGGAAAAAGGATAAGTTTCTGAAACACATGACAGGTATGTCTCACCAGCGCTAACTTGCACCAGATTTGTCTGTTTGTGTCATGTGTTCAAGCAACATTCTTTAAACAGTTTTCAAAAATCATTATGCCCTATAACAAAGTATATTGGACTAATACACAGTGAAGTATCTTTAACCCACTATATGACCTATACAATTGCTTTGAATAAGTGTCAGCTGAATAAATGTAAACTTAAAGCTACATGTATGTGTGCACTTCAAAACAATGTGAAGCTCCAAATTCAAGAGCAGTTATCTTTCTTCTCTATAGGGCCCATCATCATCTCACACAAGTGCAGAAAGCAATTCTTACGGGTCTACTACTCCAGAGAATGCACCATGAAATCCTGTGAGTACTGTTCTGAAAGACAGTCACAAGAGACTTGTGTGAATGGACTTCCACTGCAGAATTCCCACTAAGTTATTAAATGTCTCTTTTGCGCTCCCTTTGTTTAGTGTTGAAAAGGTGTGTGCGGCTTCTGCAGCGTTTGGCTGGGAGTCCACGGTGTAAAGATGGCTTAGAAGTACAGTAATCCAGGTAGGTTTCTTACACACACACACACACACACACACTTTCATTGTAATGCGATCTGAAATGAAAACTGAACACCCTTCTAGAGTATGCGTTCCAGCTTTCATACGGACTTGGCATATCAGACCTGACAACTACTATTAGTCAGTCTTAGAAAGCATTTTGTGTTATTCACACCATATGTTCTCCCATAGTAGTTCCCTTATACATACTGTATAACACGCAACAGGGTTTCTTTGGCTGATAGACTGATTGCCTGTTTTTGTGGTATTTCTGAACATTCAGCTTAGCCAGATCAAGACATTTTGAGAATTCAGAGTTGACAGAAAATGGAATGGCTATTCATGTATGGGATGAAAGGAGAATATCCCATGTTCATACCAAGTCAGTATCTGTAACACATCTTGTTTATACCTTAATAGCACAGTTCTTTTGAGAGAAACATTTCTGGATGCAATCAAGTGCACACACACACACACACACACACACAAAGCGAGCCAAATATGAAAGTACTAAATTTGACTTCCTCCCCTCTCCATATCGCAGCCAAACCAGACAGATCTAGAGAATCGCTAAATGAAAGTGCCTTGGACAACAGCGAACACCAGTGAAACCCAAAGCCACATTCCAGCAGATGACCTCGCAGGGCATCCAAAAGCACAGCTCGGATAGATGGATGGACCCCAAAACAAGACCAGCAGCTCGGGAGATGGAACAGGAGTTCCTGGGTATGGCTCTCCCCCTCTGCTTGTGGTCACCGGGACTTCCTACTATGGCGAATTGACCAAAGGGCCCAACTCTGGGATTCAGCACACCCGCTAAACAAGACCAACTTTTTCTCAGCTTTCAAAACTCCACGATGAAAAGGTTTTTTTTTTTGTTTGTTTTGCAGTAGTATGTGTGTGTGTGTGTGTGTGTGTGTATGCTGAGTGCCACCACAATGCAGAATGTGCTTGAGTCACTGGGTTGCGGCTGCCAGGCCTCTTTAAACATTACACTTTGTGAGTGCGTTGAATGGCTTCGCTTCAGATATGCTACGGAACGTGATGGAGATTCTGGATCTCTGGTACCCTCACCTAAGTGGACTGGCCACGAGTAGCCGAGCGCGACGGTGTGACAGAGATAGAGGAACACTGACCACTTTGGTCCAAGGATGTGAAATAATGCTGCTAAACTTATTGTCCAAAACAGCAGGATCCACAAATCAGTGGGGGTTGTGGCTCTCCTTCTCTACATGAGCACATCTTTTTGTGCCTCTTCTATAAAAAAAAGAAAACCGCATCCTGTATGAAGTTGTTTCCCTTTCAGTCAACATCTCTCTGGTGGGGGGAGGAGGCGGGACTGGTTACCCCCGGTTAAGAAATTTATTTTTTCTGTTAGTGTCTATGGCAATCATAGGAAACTCCACTGCACCTGTAGCCTCGCTCCTCTGCTTCATGTACCGGTGATCGCTTTGTTCTGAAGCAGGATTGGACAGCTGAGATGTCTGACTGCCAGTCACCCCTATGAAACGTTTCCTTTGGAGCCCTGAGTCAGAGTATATTTATGTATTCAAGAGTTTTATGGCTGTATATTACATAATCATGCCAACTTTCCAACTTGTAAATATCGAAAGACTAAAGCCAAAAAAGAGATCAAGTGTAATGCACATAAATGAATGTGACTTATCAACTGGGAGTTGAGTTGACATACTAATTTTTAAAAAATGAAATGTATTTAAATAAATTATAAGATTGGTATATAAAATCTTCTCTTTGTGCTCGAGTTTTCTTAAATTGCTTGATTTTGTTGCCAGGTAGATTCTCAAAAATGTTTTTGTGTGTATGTCTGTGTGTGCGCACATGCGAATGTGTCTAGGAGGAGCCAGGTTGCAGCTGTTTGATAGGACTGCGAGATGTGTGCTTGTGTGCCAAGTCAGACAAAGACTGTCCCCCAAGACCCTTACAAAAGGAAGAATAACCTTTGCCACTAGTGGATTCATGTGGATTATTCCTGCCCCAGGACTATGACACCTGAACCGGACCTGAAACACACTTAAAGGTGCTACATGAACATGCCCCCAGAGTGTAGCGCTGGGTTTAGCTTTAGCCGTTGGCTGCAGCAACTCCAGCTAGGTAGAACCGTTTGTTTTCATTGTTTTTCGTACCGACAGTACTCGGTGACATCGAGCAACAGAGATCTATGTGAATAATTATCCTTTAAAAGCCTCATGAACATGTCTTGTTTATGTCAAACAACATCCACAACTGATGATCATACACTGGACTCGTTAGGGTTCTTTAAAAAAAAGGTTACAAGTTTGTAGGATTCTCCAGTCAAAATTTAATTGCCTGTCTAGATATGTGCACAGCTGCAGTTGGCCTCCTGCCACCCCTGCCACTCCTGCCACCTCCTGATAATACGATCATGGTCTTGAATGCGGATTGGTTTTTATAGGACGGCACTCTCACTGTGAAGAGAGACAAAGACATCAGGGCTGTGTAGGCCAATGCCCAGACCCTTTTAATCTGATTTGACATTACAACTCAAGGGTGCATCCGAAGTAGTCCTTTCCTGTTTCTCAAACATTCATCTCATTGTGTTTTTATTTTTTAAGCAATTGCTCCATG
This sequence comes from Alosa alosa, assembly GCF_017589495.1. Lineage (NCBI taxonomy): Eukaryota > Metazoa > Chordata > Actinopteri > Clupeiformes > Clupeidae > Alosa > Alosa alosa. The sequence continues at coordinate 30,866,942 of NC_063196.1, read as the reverse complement.
TGTTCAAATTCAAATGGCACTTCAGCAGTATAGCAACTAACAGCTTGTGACATCACGGCACTAAAAATCATGCTGTCTTAACTCCTCCTCCTTTGCACACATTACTCTTTTTTTGCTTGTACTACATTAACATCAGTGGATATGATGTAGAAAAGTATCCAGTTCTGTCGAACCGACATCGTCTGACTATTTGTACAGGAGGTTAAAGTGTGTCGCAAAAATAGCTTCGGCAGTAGGTGTAGGCTTAGAGTAGAGGAGTAATACGAGTTCTGTGTGGAGGGGGAAGTGCGTGCAAAGGGAAAACAGTTCACATAATTCGATTTTCTTTATCAGACATTTGTTTATTGAACGTTTCCCCTCAGAAAAGGGAAACTGGAGGTGGCTGTTGTGATCTGCAAGCGCTGCTTATGAGCGTATCTAATGATCTAAACACACAGAATTGTTTATTGAACGGTTTAAGACATGATCCTGAGCTATCATGAGAAGGAGCCCAACTCTCACTGCCCCCTGCCACAGAGAGAGCCGCACGGAGAAAGAACCCAGGTGGACACCCCAGCAAATCCAAGCACTCTACTAGGTGGTCCACCCCCCCTACCCCGCTCACCCCCCCCTCGGGTGTTGGGAATCAAGAGTTGGCATCCAGGAACGCCCTGCAGCAACGCGCACACTGCTCGTAGACGGTCTCGAAGTCCTGATCACTGCCCTGAAAAGGAGGAACACACAAACAGAAGGGGCTGTGAGGCCGGGCACACAGGGGCAGGGGAGAGGGGAGGTAGCAAGGAGGTTAGGAGCAGGGTAACAGGGGCAGGGGGAGAGAATTGAGGGGAGGGTTGCAGGGCAGGGCAGGGGGAGAGGTAGCAGGGGCAGGGGAGAGGCACACAGGGGCAGGGGAGAGGTTGCAGGGGCAGGGGAGAGGTAGGGGCAGGGGAGAGGTAACAGGGGCAGGGGAGAGGTAGCAGGGGCAGGGGAGAGGTAGCAGGGGCAGGGGAGAGTAGCAGAGGGCAGGGGAGAGGCACACAGGGGCAGGGGAGAGGTAGCAGGGGCAGGGGAGGTTGCAGGGGCAGGGGAGAGGCAGGGCAGGGGAGAGGTAGCAGGGGCAGGGGAGAGGCACACAGGGGCAGGGGAGAGGCACACAGGGGCAGGGGAGAGGTAGCAGGGGCAGGGGAGAGGCACAGGGGCAGGGGAGAGGTAGCAGGGGCAGGGGAGAGGTAACAGGGGCAGGGGAGAGGCACACAGGGGCAGGGGAGAGGCAGGGCAGGGGAGAGGCAGGGCAGGGGAGAGGTAGCAGGGGCAGGGGAGAGGCACACAGGGGCAGGGGAGAGGCACACAGGGGCAGGGGAGAGGCACACAGGGGCAGGGGAGAGGCACACAGGGGCAGGGGAGAGGTAGCAGGGGCAGGGGAGAGGCACAGGGGCAGGGGAGAGGCACACAGGGGCAGGGGAGAGGCACAGGGGCAGGGGAGAGTAGCAGGGGCAGGGGAGAGGTAACAGGGGCAGGGGAGAGGCACACAGGGGCAGGGGAGAGGCACACAGGGGCAGGGGAGAGGCAGGGCAGGGGCAGGGGAGGGGAGGCGGGGGCAGGGGAGGTTGCAGGGGCAGGGGAGAGGTAGCAGGGGCAGGGAGGCACACAGGGGCAGGAGGTTGCAGGGGCAGGAGGTGGCAGGGGCAGGGGAGAGGTAACAGGGGCAGGGGAGAGGTTGCAGGGGCAGGGGAGAGGTTGCAGGGGCAGGGGAGAGGTAACAGGGGCAGGGGAGAGGTGGGGCAGGGGAGAGGTAGCAGGGGCAGGGGAGAGGTTGCAGGGGCAGGGGAGAGGTAGCAGGGGCAGGGGAGGCACACAGGGGCAGGGGAGAGGTTGCAGGGGCAGGGGAGAGGTTGCAGGGGCAGGGGAGAGGTAGCAGGGGCAGGGGAGAGGTAGCAGGGGCAGGGGAGAGGCACACAGGGGCAGGAGGTAGCAGGGGCAGGGGAGAGGTAGCAGGGGCAGGAGAGTATGAGGCAGGAGGTTGGGGGCAGGAGGTTGGGGGCAGGAGGCACACAGGGGCAGGGGAGAGGTAGCAGGGGCAGGGGAGAGGTTGCAGGGGCAGGGGAGAGGTAGCAGGGGCAGGGGAGAGGTTGCAGGGGCAGGGGAGAGGTAGCAGGGGCAGGAGGTAGCAGGGGCAGGAGGCACACAGGGGCAGGGGAGAGGCACACAGGGGCAGGAGGTGGCAGGGGCAGGGAGAGGTAACAGGGGCAGGGGAGAGGCACACAGGGGCAGGGGAGAGGCACACAGGGGCAGGGGAGAGGTAACAGGGGCAGGGGAGAGGCACACAGGGGCAGGGGAGAGGCACACAGGGGCAGGGGAGAGGCACACAGGGGCAGGGGAGGCAGGGGCAGGGGAGAGGCAGGGCAGGAGAGGTGGCAGGGGCAGGAGGTTGGGGCAGGGGAGGTAGCAGGGGCAGGGGAGAGGTAGCAGGGGCAGGGGAGAGGTAGCAGGGGCAGGGGAGAGGTAGCAGGGGCAGGGGAGAGGTTGCAGGGGCAGGGGAGAGGTAGCAGGGGCAGGGGAGAGGTAGCAGGGGCAGGGGAGAGGTTGCAGGGGCAGGGGAGTAGCAGGGGCAGGGGAGAGGTTGCAGGGGCAGGGGAGAGGTTGCAGGGGCAGGGGAAAGGTTGCAGGGGCAGGGGAGAGGTTGCAGGGGCAGGGGAGAGGTTGCAGGGGCAGGGGAGAGGTAGCAGGGGCAGGGGAGAGGTAGCAGGGGAGAGGTAGCAGGGGCAGGAGGTAGCAGGGGCAGGAGGTTGCAGGGGCAGGGAGGTGGGGGCAGGGGAGAGGTTGCAGGGGCAGGAAGGTTGGGGGCAGGAAGGTTGCAGGGGCAGGGGAAAGGTTGCAGGGGCAGGAGGTGAGGGGCAGGAGGTGGCAAGAGAAGGAAGAATGACTGCTGGGTGAAGGGAGGTGCCGTGGTTGGCGGCATACTGCAAAATATTGGTGGAATAACTAGGGTGTGTGTGGGGTGTGGTGTTAAAGAGCCTGAATGGGGAAAATGTGGCGTAGAGCGTGGCGTGAGGGGGCGTGAAGTAAGCCAACAGCTAATGGCTAGCGGAGTCAGTTGTGCTACAAAGAACTGCGGGGGGGTGGGGGACTGGAGGGGAGAAAACAGTGGCGGTGGGGGGGGCAAACGCACAGTGAGCAGCTCAGAGGCAAGATGGCATGAGAGTACAGAAGTGTGAGGACGAAAATGCACAACATGCGGCGAAGCAACAGGTTAAACGAAGCGTTAAAGAAACACGGTGTTCAGTCCTGCTGAGAGACTTACAGCCCCTGCATGTGGCCGAGCCATCAGAGGACTTAGAGGATGCTTAGAGGTGGCCCTAAGCTGGGGGGGGACGCAGCCAGCTGACCGACACCGCTGTACTGGAACCAGTTCGAGACAGCTTGTGGACTAATAGGGATTGCTGGAGTCAGCCTTACCTAAGCAAGATCTTGCCTAAGCAAGTCCACCTCCAGCCCATGGGCCCCAAGCTCCTCACGCAAACAGTGCGCAGACTGTGTGCGCAAAATCAGGAAGCGGTGGCGTGCCAGTTCGCCGCTGTGACCACAGTGTGGTGTTTGATTGATTGGGAGGTGTGTGGGGGAGGTAGTGTAGTGTCCATTGTGATCCCCAGGGGCGACCGGGCCAAGTGGATGGGATGGCAGGTTCCTGGTCCGGGATGGATCATATGATGGAGGGGACTGAGCACGTGAGTGTGTGTGTGTGTGGGTGTGTGTGGTGGTAGGGCTGACCATAAGGGCAGCACTCCAACACTTCTCAAACTCATGATCAACTTGAGTAAGTGTAATGCAGGAAACGTGCCGTGTGTGTGTTATTGTAAGTGTGTGTGTATATGCGAGTGTGTGTTTTTTAAGTGTGTTTGAATGAGATGAGGGATGTGGAGATGGGTGGGGGGTGCATTAAGTGTGTGTGTTTGTGTGCGGTTGAGCTTGTGGATATATTTACTGGAATTTTGGTGTTAATGACACAACACAAGCCTATTTGTGTGTTCGTTAACAAACATCCTACACTGGTTATGATGAAACCATTGCCTAGCTGAGGTTACACATAAATTACAGCTGATAATCACATTTAATTTTATAAGCCCAATTCTGACATGTTGTTTCACAAAGCAATTAAATTATCATAATTATATTTACAATGATTACAGCCCAGTAAAACTCAGTATGAATCAATTTTAACACACACGCATCCAGTGCGAAAAATGTGCATGCAAAATATTTGCATTCATGTTTAATGTTCTGTCTGAGCTGTCCGAGCATATGTAGATAGATATAGATAGATACTTTATTGAACCCCAAGGGGAAATTCAAGTAGTGGATGTGTGTGTGTGTGTGTAAGTTCTCTCTCCAGTTTCATCAAGAACTATGGCAAGAATCACAAGGCCCTCCCTGCCCAGGAGAACATAACCAGCAGGTCGGTCAGTTTTTTTCAGATGTGACAAGCTTACACCCTGCTTGCCCACAGCCACCACTAAGGCTTGGTCAGTTCCAGGCCGCTCACCCGACGAGAGGTGGAGAGTTATTGGGCCTGCAGACCCGTTTCCATCTTGTCAGAGTATGATTGATGATTGATGATTGGTGATTGGTGGTGATGATGATGATGATGATGATGATGATTTAGGCCCGACTCACATTCTTATCGCAGCACACAAACCCAAACACACTGCGTGCTTACGCAGTGACATTCCTCCCCAGTCCATAAATCAACTCCAGCGAGACACACTGAACCTACCACTATTTCTACACAAACACACATGCACAGACACACACACACACATACATACATACAAATACACACAAAGATCTGTGGCTTATTTACCGAAAGCAATGACCATAGAAATTAAGAGTACTTAATATGATCAGCATCAAAAAGTAAAAACACTGTTGCACAGTGAAGTCTTCGCAAAAGCATCGCTAGCCAGACCAGAAATTATCCACACGCACACACATACACAATATGTGCACTTGATGCTTGAACTCTGACTTTTCTTCTGACTATTTTTTTCCCACCCTGATCTTTTGAAAAATGTATGTGCACTGAGTGTGTAATTCAGAATTTCCACTCTAAATCAAATGTAAAATGTCATGACTTTTCCCTGACTTTCCCTGACAAAAGACCTGAATTTCTATGACTAATAAATGAATGGCACAATATACCGACCGATGATTTCAGAGCAGCCGCGTAGCCTTCAAGAATCTTTTACTTTTTTAGAGCGGGAGATGAATAAATGGGCATTGAATAAACAAAGTTGGGCAAGCAGTAAAGCTAATTAACCAGATATAAACCAATTATGCATGGACATATTTGTACAACATTCCCTGATATTCCATGACTTTGCCTCAAAAATTATAAAATTCCCTGACTTCCCATGTCTGGAATAGAATTTCCAATATTCCATGATATTCCAGAAATTCCATGACCCGTGGGAACCCTGGTAATTATGTGGTCGTTGATGTTTGCTCTTTTTTTGAAGAGGAGGAGGAGGAACACACACACACACACACACTCAGCCATACCTGTATCTTCATTTGTTAATCAACAACGAAGATCAGACTGAAAATCCGATTTCCTGGCGAACACACTCTTGGTCACCTCACACCATGGCCGTAGCTTTAGTCCCCCAGTGAACCTAACCAAACTCCCGCCTTCCTAATCTCGCTTAATGTCAGAAAATGTGAAAAATCCGCAATCCCCTGTTGGCAAATCAGCCTCATTACCTCTGGCTGTTAACACAGTGGGCATGGAGATCACAAAAATCCCAGCCCACCCACCCACCCACATCCACCCTTCCTCCTACACTACCCTGCAGGTATGTGGTACGGGTGGCTGTTCCGGGAGAATGGATCTCAGCAGCTTGGACAGTCGTCTGGTGTTAGAAAGGAACATGTTTATTGTTTAGTGGCACTGGGAGATGAAATCTTGCACCCTTGCAAAACCAGATGTGCGAATGAAAGGGAGTGATATGTCCAGACTGGGAGGAAGTGGTGAACAGACACACGTGGGGAGTGAGAGTCTGGTCTGTTTTCTCGGTTTTTTCTTGTTTTTCGCTGGCTTTGTCATGACGAATGTCTGAGAAACTCCATTGCTACCTTTTTCTAGCCGGTGCCTGGCGTCTATGTGTATTTGAATGCAGTAAAGCAATTTGTTACACTCGTTATACTTCCTGACACTGAGGGCGTCGGCCCGCGGGCCCACAGTTGCAAGGGTGGTTTTTCCGCTCACAGGGGCTAGGGGGAAGCCAGACGGCCACCATTCAACCCAAAAAAGTCATATAACCATTCCAATGACTCTGAAGCTGTTAAATGAAGGTAAATTAAGCGAAAAAACTTGCATATTAGCTAAAAAACCTGCATAGTGTGCCTGACCCAGTACAGCTGGCTTGAGTGAGATGAATACGTGTGTTTAGAAAGGACTCACGTAGTAGGGGTCCCGGATGATGAGCTGCTTCTGCGGGTCGTAGGAGCCGAGGAGCTCGATCTTGGCTTTGCAGTCCTTCACCCTGCTCGCCTTCTTGTTCAGGTCACTGCAGGGCACACAACCAAACCATCAGCACATTCTACAGTACCTTCCTGTTGCGAAAGTCCAGCCCAAAGTTTGAGAAAACATGGAGCCACACTGGTCCCACAAGTTGGAGTTTCACACTGTTCTGTTTGTTAATCCTGCCTCGAGAAACCTAGTTTCAGTAGAAAATGCAATAAAAAAACATTACAAAAACCAAACGTGGCTGGACTTTCTATTTCACAACACATCACCTAATCAAATCCCTCCAATCCTCTCATATATGTATTCAGAGCAACTGGCTGCTGCTGCTGCTGCCCCCCCCCCCCCCCCCCCCCCTGCAGCCTACTGAGTGTATGGCCTTTCAGGGGCTTCCAGAGGGAGAAAGGAGCCACCCTGCCAAGGCCAAGGCTCAGTGGCCCAAACCTGCCTGCGGCCTGGTCTATCGGCCAAGTGAGTGACCCAGGTTGGATAATAGAGACATAGAGACAGTTCACTTTGGGTCAAGCTGAGCTATTGCAAACACTATTTCAAACTGGCTACATGAGTCCCAGTTGGCCCCCTGCTTGCCATTGTGGAGTGAAAGTGAGGGTTCAGGCAGTGGCATTGGCTATGTTGTGCTGTGCTGACCGCTGGCTGAGAGTTTTGCAAGTGAGGAGGGGTTGGTCAACCCCCACCCCCCTGGCGAGGCATCCCAGGAACTCAATAAGCGGCTTATCCGCACGGACCTGAGGGGGGCATGTGATGCTGATGCTGCCATGATCCGTGCTCCCCCCCACTCCTCAACAGGGGGCTTACGGACAGATAGCACCCACTTAGCCCCACTTTAACCCTGACCCGCCTCTTACACAAACCCTCCGCACTGGGACCAAAATAGAGGTGTTTCTCTAAACTCTAAATAAGGTAAAGTGAGGCATAGTGAGGCCAGCCAGCGCATGAACGGGAGATTTTTCAGTGCACTATGGAGCATGCGTATGTGGCCCTTCAATCCTCTGTGTATATGGAGCATGTGTGTGTGTGTGTGTGTATGTATGAGGTACACATATCTATCTATCTATCTATCTATCTATATATATGTATGTGTGTGTGTGTGTGTGGTATATTGAGTTGTTCTAAAATTCTCTGAGCATTCAGAGTATATAGGCGCATTAGAACACATAACGCATGTCAGTCTGGCTCTGTAGTGTCCCCGGTGGCAGCACCTGGTCCTAGCGCTGCGGTCTGGAAATGGGCCTTGGATCAAAGACCCTTTAGAACTCCATGAACCTTCTCTGCTTGGAGGCGTTCATTTTTATTTTGGGGTCCAGTGGTTAGGACATCACCTTGGTGTCATTACAGCGCCGATCCTTCTTGCTTAATATCCGCTGGCACTCAGGGCCAGAGATACAAGAGACGAGCAAACTAAATTCTCACACCAGGGGACCTCTGGATGGAGCGGTTGTGACATAATCACTACATGGACACACACACACACACATATATACAATGTACCTCAGGTTGTTCTTATCCGTGCACAAGATGTAATCGGAAATCATTCCTGTTTGCTTTTGTTTATGTAAAGCACATTGAATGACCTCTGTGCATGAAATGCGCTATATAAATAAAGTTGACTTGACTTGGATGGAGCGGTTGTGACATAATCACTCCATGGACACAGACACACACACACATACCGTACCTCAGGTTGTTCTCATCCATGCACAAGATGTAGTCGTACGTCTGGAAATCGTCTTGGGTCACCTGGGGGCCAGCGATAGGGTGGGCGGCACGGCGAGAGAGAGAGAGAGAGAGAGAGAGAGGGATGGTGGAAAAAGAGGAAGATGGAGAGAAGAGAAGAAATGGAGAGAACACATTAAAAGTGCTCTTCACACAGGCACTGCGACACAGGTCAGTACACACCAATAGACTGGCCCAGTATGGGACACACAACCCCCCTCCCTCCACTTGCACTAAGCCTATTTATTCTCTGCCTGTCCGACTGTGTACTCACGAGCCACTGGAGAATACATTCAAGTGTGCATGTATGTGAATGTGAGACTGTGTGTGTGTGTGTGTTCATTCATTCCCAGGAGACGCACTCATCTCGATGCACTCCAGTGCACATCAGGGACGCAGACAGGAGCACTGAGCAGGGGGATGAGCCATCTTAGTATCCGCGCAGAGACAGAGACGCACACACACACACACACATTAACACACACACACACACTCTCCATACACACAGACACATGCACAGATGTGCAGACACAGACACACACTCCCCCTTATACTGGACACACTGGGATTATGAAATGGACCACAGAGTAACTGGGCATGCGAGTGTCTGAGACTGTGAGTGAAATTGAGCAATCCTGGAGGCGTGCTTGGTGCTTCCCTGAGTGTTCCACGGCACTTCACTCCACGGTCTGACGGCAATACAACACAGCGGATGAAATGTCTGGAGTGAAATATTTGGCCTAAACCGCACCGCTCCGCCTAGTCCCAACTCTCTCCCCCCTCCCTCTCTCTCTCCCTCCCTCCCTCTCTCCCTCCCTCCCTCTCTCAGCGTCCACCCAAAGGTTAACACAAGCTTAGGTCTACAAACCTGACGGACAACGAAGGCCATAAATGACATACGGCGCAGCTAAAGATGTAAACACGCATGGCCGAGCCTACTGACAGACAGACCTCTATACGTACAATACAATACTGGCACACACAAATATACAGCCTCAGGGAGCTTCAGAACAACCAACACGCCCCTTAAAAAAAGACCTGGCCATTACATGCCTACAGAGGCATGCGATGCAGACACACACACACACACACATCACTGATCCCATTTGAATAGTGCTTCTCCTCAGGTTCTACGTTTTGACTCTTGACTCTTGTTCTTGACTGCCTCCTATGGAGAAAAGGATGTACTACAACAAAGTGTGACGCTCAGCAGACCTTCACATGACCTGTAAACGCTCTGACACAACCCCCCTGACACACACACATGCAATATATATATATATTCATTCACACACGCAAAAGCATACACACACTAGACAGAGGCAGCACAACAGCTGAAGAAGCCACAGACAGTGATGCACAGGGGAATGTGTGGTTGAGTGTGGAGTTTTGTTGTTGTGGGGTGGGGGTGCTCCACAAACACACACGCACTTGTACACATAATGCCAAAATCTTGGGAAGTCTAGAAATGCAGGGAGAGTGAAATAATGACTGACTACAGCAGGGTGCACTCCACACATTTTCTCAGTGACACAAAACACTAAAGCCGCTGATCTGAGCCAGAGGAGAAACCATTTACTCACACGAACGCATAAAGACCTAAAAATGTACATGCTCTAACCACAAACGCACAATTGTATAAATGTGTGCATACACACGCTATAAACACACACCAACAAACACACACACACACACACACACACACAGACACTCCATACACACAGTAAAAGACTTGGCTGCTGTTCAGGAAGGATGGCAGCTTGGCAGCCAATCAGATAGCTGCAGCCCCACAAACATTAGTGGTGGAAAGTTAAACATTTTGACCAGGTTAATTATCTCAGGCATTCGTAACATATTTATATCTTTCTTTGTCAAAACTGCTTTTATTCATGCAAAGTCCACTGGCTCAGAAACGCAATCGCATCCTTTAGGGAGATGAAACAGAGGGTCAGAACTTCTCTCATTGTAGGAAAAGTGTGTGAGTGTGTGTGTGCTGTGTAAGCCACCTGGCAGCAGATGCGGAGAGAAAAGAAAAGATCAGTGGGCAGAGGGGAGAGGGGAGAGGGCAGAGGGGAGAGGGGAGAGGGCAGAGGGGAGAGGGGAGAGGGCAGAGGGCAGAGGGGAGAGGGCAGAGGGGAGAGGGGAGAGGGAGAGGGAGAGGGCAGAGGGCAGAGGGCAGAGGGGAGAGGGGAGAGGGCAGAGGGGAGAGGGGAGGGAGAGGGCAGAGGGGAGAGGGGAGAGGGAGGGCAGAGGGAGAGGCAGAGGGGAGAGGGGAGAGGGGAGAGGGCAGAGGGGAGAGGGGAGAGGGCAGAGGGAGTGGGGAGGGGAGAGGGCAGAGGGAGTGGGGAGAGGGGAGAGGGCAGAGGGGAGAGGGGAGAGGGAGAGGGGAGAGGGCAGAGGGGAGAGGGGGGAAGTGGGGAGAGGGGAGAGGGGAGAGGGGAGAGGGCAGAAGGGGAGTGAGGAGAGGGGAGAGGGGAGAGGGGAGTGGGGAGGAGAGGGGAGAGGGGAGAGGGCAGAAAGGGAGAGGGGAGAGGGCAGAGGGCAGAGGGGAGTGGGGGAGAGGGCAGAGGGGAGAGGGCAGAGGGGGGAGTGGGGAGTGGGGAGAGGGCAGAGGGGAGAGGGAGAGGGAGAGGGAGAGGGGAGAGGGGAGAGGGGAGGGAGAGGGCAGAAAGGGAGGATGATAAGCAGGGGAAAGGAGGAACTAACAGAACACACGGAGGGAGAGACAGAAAAGCAGGTTAGTTACAGTGGAGTGTGTGTGTCTGAGGGAGAAACAGTGAGTGTGGGAGAAAAAGACACAGAGAGAGAGAGAGAGAGAGAGAGAGAGAGAGAGAGAGAGAGAGAGAGAGAGAGAGAGAGAGAGAGAGAGAGAGAGAGAGAGAGAGAGAGAGAGAGAAGAGAGAAGAGAGAGAGAGAGAGAGAGAGAGAGAGAGAGAGTGAGTGTTAACACTGTGTTGGTCTGCTTTAAGTTGAAACACTTTCTGGACTTCCAGGATCATGAGTAAACTGGCCCCAGCAGCATCTTCTGGTTCTGGTTAACACGAGCTAACAAACCATCCGCACATGGCATGAATGGAGGTATGTCTGCACATGGCATGAACTGCTGTGGTCGAGTCTAATCTAAACACTGCCTTGCACTGGCTCTCAAAACACGTTATAACATTTTGCTGTGCCTACATAACAAAACATATCTTTGTTTGTGTGTGTGTGTGTGTGTGTGGGGATGATACTTTGGCTGGACCTCACAAACAAACACAGCATTCAGAATATGTGGGTCACTGGGGTCCAGTTTCTGCTTTCTAGAGAACTTCACGTTGTTTGACCTACCATAAACCAAAGCTATTTCTCAACCCAAAAGGAAAACAACAGGGGTAAGGAGATAATGGTTCCAAGGGCCAAACCTAGCTCCCCACAAGTTTGTGCAGAGAGCAACAGTGCTTGAAATGTTACTACAGTATGCTTACATCAATGCTTCTAAGCATTCTACAATAAATGGGGAAAATCCTTTTAACAACACAATAAAGGCCTAACTAAACGGTGCTGCAAATTACCTCATCGCGGGCTGTTGTTTTCACTACTGCAAAAGGAAGCTCTTTGATACTATACTATAAGTATTCCCTATACCAAGAGTGAAGGAACTTTCAATGAGTCCTAGGGTGTTAGATTATCAATGCCTCATGGGGCTGAACTTGAGAGCTGAGGATAACTACTACGACTATGCTTCAACTACAAAAAAGAAGGCCTTCGGAATAAAGCAGGAGTTAGTGAAATCATAATGTTTTTCAGATGTTTTTTTTTTTTTCAAAGTTAGGCCAGTGAGTCGCTTGCCGAGTTGCGCAAAGAACAAGAGAACTGCTTGTGAATGTGATTAGCTGAAAATTCAGTTTTTTGGGCTCAGCTTCGAAGCAGCAGCTGTGACCATTCTGCTCAGCTTCGGAGAGCCGCCTGTGTTTCGCTTCAAAGCGCTGTTGGACGAGGGCCTGTGAGTGTGCCGTGTTGAAAGATGTTTGAAAAGATGTGAGACACAGTGGCTCGGCCCTTGCGAAATGATAGGGTGTTAAGCTAGTCCTGTCCAATCATCTCAGAAGGTTCAGTTTTTATTGTCCACCTTCTAATATTAGTGTGGTTTGCAATTTGTCTTCAATTCCGTAATTGTTTAACTGTGTGTAAACTCAATAATTGTTAGGCAAACATGGCCGTCTCTGTGGAAATCCCTACAACTGTTATTGAGAACAAACTTGGCCTGGTTATTGCCTGGAACCTCATGAAACAATACGGATCAGGAGGATACAAAGGCCATGATACAATACGTAATTCTACGTTAGTTCTGAATAATGACCAATGTCCTGAAGGGAATTCCCTCTAAAAGCTGTTTTTAAGTTGTGCTTAAAGGGATGATCCGGAGTTAAAACAACCTGGGGTCTATTTATGGATGATAATAAGTTTAAACTTTAGTTTTGGAGATAAATTATATTAATCGGAGGAGTTTTGAGCTGTTTGAATTAGCAACAAAATGGTTGAACCTGTAGCAGCAGGCATGGAGCCACGTCAAGATAAATTGCTATTTTCAAACCACTGACCAAAATAGCCTTTCACTTCAGTGGTAGCGTGGTGGATAGGGTTTCTACAGACCAACCGTAGTATTGTAAACTTTGAAAGTGTACAGAGAGGTTTCTGGACTGGACAGTTTCTGAAGGCAGCGCATTGCCTTACTTTGTGCTCCAGTAGCGCCAAATCAGTGGGCGTGTTCGACTTCTTCCAGCGTTGTGCAGATTTGGTTGAATGTGATGCATGTTTGTATCGTAAGATTCAGCCAGATCTGCGCAGTGCTGCAAGAAGTTGATCGCGTTCACAGCGGTCTAAGCCCAAAACACCTCCGATTAACATAATTTTGCTCCGAAACAAACGTTTCTGCGTCTGTGTGTGAACTTATCCAGTCCAGAGGCAGACTTTGTTTACCAACTTCTATGGACTGGCCATGTCATTTGCATGTCCAATACACGTCTCCCTAAACAGACCCTGTACTCTCAGCTGAGGGAAGGTCAATGACCCCCAGGTGGACAAAAGAAATAATTAAAGGACAATATCAAAAGCAGTCTAAATTCAACATCACATCAACAGGGTTCCCACTCCAAGTGAAATGTAAGATTCCATTTTCCCTGACTTTCCCTGATAAAAAAAAAAAAAAAAACATTCTATATAATGAAGGGTACAATATACCGACTAAAGATTCCAGAACATGTCGTGCAGCATTCAAGAATCTTTAATTTTTAGAGCGAGAGATAAATAAATGGACATTGAATTTGTGGCTAACCACAACTAATCAAGCAAGCAGTAACGCTAATAACCAGATATATACCAATTCTGAGTGGAAATATATTTGTATTAATGAATTTTGGCAAGTAATTAAACTTCTACAACACAATTCCCTGATATTCCATGACTTTGCCCCAAAAATGATAAAATTCCCTGACTTCCCATGTCTGGAATAGGCTTTCCAAAATTCCATGATATTCCAGAAATTCCATGACCCGTGGGAACCCTGCAACAAGCAACTGGGAGCACATTGCATTAGACAGGCACCGGAAAGAGCTGCACATCGCTGCAAGTCACAGCACCGCAGGGAAAGAAGGAGAAAAAGGCTCCACCACCACCACCACCTCCTCTTTCCCCTGCCCACACTGCACCAGAATATGAATACAAACACACACACACACCAGCGATGATTGTGTGTGTGTGTGTGTGTGTGTTTGTGTGTGTGTATGGGGGGCAGTAAGTATACACATGTGTGTTTGTGTGTGTGTATTGGGGGTAGTGAGTATATACATGTGTTTGTGTGTGTGTGTGTGTGTGTATATGGGGGGCAGTTAGTATACACACATATGTATACCTGTCTGGCACTGTGGTCAGTTTCTATGCCGTGCTTCAGCAGGCAGGCGATGCCTCGGGTGTCAGGAGAGCTGCCCTCATTCCAGTTTGAGGTCGCACCGCTGTCTATGCACCACTGCAGGAGACACACAGAGCAAAGGGGGAAAGCTAACGCTAGATGACGAGGCTACTTCCATAGACCTACCTGGCGTGCGACGTGCCGCATGGGCACTCCGTGCCTCTTCATGCAGGCCAGGCCGCGGTGATCCGGGGGGTTCCCGATCTCATAGGTGGAGGTGGCGGCGCTGTCTATCCTCCACTATGCGTGCGGGTGGAGGTGCACACACGCAAAACACACACACACACACACATATATATATGCACATTACACAAGCCTCAAGCAAGGAGCAGGCACTCAAACACAGAGTTAATAGGGCAAGAGATCCAAGCAATCCAAACAGCATTGCATACTACAGTGTCATTCCACGTCAATTCAACCAGGGCCCTTAGGTCTCAAAAAATCCATTGATCTTACATTCATTTTACAGTGTGTTTCCTGGGTAATATAGGTACACCTAATTTTTTCAGATGTTTTTTGAGACCTAAGTGCGTGGGCCCTGGTTGAATTGACGTGGAATGACCCTACAACTCTAAACTGACGGGCACTGTTTGATCAACTGAAGAATTACTAGGCAATACTTTTGCACTGATGATTTTCTTGAAATTACAGCAACATCTGTTCTTGTGAAACCCTTGAAATCACATAGAAATGTTTAGGCTTAAAGGAGAAATCCGGCGAGTTTTCACATAGATCTCTGATTCTTCAGGTCACCGTGTACTGTTGTATGAAAAAACAATGGAAACAATCGGTTTTACCTAGCTCAAGTTGCTACAGCCAGCAGCTAACACAGCCAGGCAGTTACAGCGCTACACTCTAGGGGCATGTCTGTGAGCTCCCAGTGTTTCTCATACACTGACTTATTTGTGGCGGCCCACCACAATATCAACACTGACCACCACACGATGACTTTCTATGTTGTACTCCTTAAATTGGATGAAATCCTTTCATTGTAGTGCTATGTTGCTATGTGCACCTTTGCACAGCCTCTTCTTGTGTCTCTGTCCCGCAACAAACCTGCATGCACATTTAAAGAAAACATTAAAAATCCTGCAAGGATTGTTGTTGAAATAGAAGATGACTGGCTAAATCGTGACTTAACCACGTTGCGCAAATTTGTTCAAAACTGTGAACATCCCCCGTCACCTACCACCACAAATAGAATTCAATTCTGTGGGAAGCGCTGTTTTACTTTCTTTTTTTTTTTATGTACCGACAGTAGTCTGTGACCTCGACAAACGGAGATCTATGTGAAAACTCGCCAGATTTCTGATTGGTTCAGAGTGGTTCAGAGTGTGCTCTGGCTTGCCAGCCAGAGCACACTCTGAACCAATAAATCAAATGTATGCAAACAATGACATCACTGCAGTTCAGAAACACCAAATGTTAGTGATAGTGTTAGGGTTATTTTAAAAAGATACATTCACAGGCCAAACTGGTTTAGCACAGTGAATAACAATTATATTGACACATCACAACAGTTTCTGTAAAAAAATAAAATAAAAAATTCCTCACACAGTTTCCTTGATGTACTGAAACAACAAATGCAGCTACACTGGTTTAACAGAATTTTGATGTGGGAATTAGTGACTACTTGTCTCATCCAAGAGTCTCACTTCCTCCTAGCCAGGCCATGCAAATATGAAGGTATATTTGGTGCAAAAGTGGCGAGCACATTTAAATTATAAAGTATACATTTTCTGTAATGAGAAAATATGTGAGTGTTGTACGGTGTTTGTGTATTTGATGTTTCAAAAGTGCAACTTCTTACCGTCGCTATGGCCGGTGATTTCCTGGGGCTTCTAGGAAGCGCGCTCCCGATACGGGATGGCTATATGGAAGGGTGCGTTTAATCCACGACTTAAGGCCCCTTGCAAAATCCATTATTGTTAGTCGACTCTGTACTTTGTATGTAATGGCATGTGTCCATGCATTGATATTATTAAGTAGGCCTTATGTGTTCTTATTGTGTACCGGTACTCTTTTAACTGTGTTTGATGTGAATTTATGATATTATGAGTAAACACCCCTGCCTGTGTATAGACGAATGGTAGTTACCAATTAGGTGTGGGTTTTGCCAATGCATAAAATGGGTGATTGTCATTTGGAGGGAGATCTCTCAAGGAACAGAACTGCTTGCTCTTGCTTATAGTGCAAGGTATTGTGTAAAACCTACCGGTACTAAGCCTAAAAGCCTAGTGTTGGAAAATCTAGTGCTGTTGTTTCTGGCTGAATATAGCCATAGCCTTTTTGTTTCGTTTATCAAGTATTTTTGTTTCTATTTTCTTTTCGTTGCATTATTTTCTCCTATAATTTTGCACTGGATGACTCTACTTTTGGTGATGGAAAAATAAATGTCATCATTCACGCCATTTCTGCCTGACTTCTGCCATTTGTGCCAAACCCTAAGACCCTCGACAAACTACTTTTTAACAGTCATAAATGTGTAACAGTAAAGTTAAAGTTGTACATATTTTTTGACACAAAATAGGGGCTACGGGTTCACAAATCCTTGTTAGAGGTACACAAATCCTATCCTGTTAGTCACAACTTTCAAGAGTCATGCACTCGACACTTTTGCTCCAATCGTTGCAGCTCAGTTGGTGCGAAACACATTTGCACATCCGTGTTTCATAATCTGAGAACATGCACAACATTTGTGCATTTGTAAACCCAAATGTGAAGTTGTACATATTTTTTTTATATCTTGTTAACACAAAATAGGGGCTTAAGGGGTACCTTGTTACAGGTACACAAATCCTATCCTGTGAGTCACAACTTCCAAGAGTCATGCACGACACTTTTGCACATCCGTGTTTCATAATCTGAGATGCACAACATTCGTGCATTTGTAAACCCAAATGTGAACTAATGCATCCGAAGTTGTGCATCTGTGAAATAATTTCTTATTAATAAAATTCTACAGATCGCTTTGATTTTCTTGCACGACAACAAGTCAATTGATACAAGTGCTCTGCTTCTACGAGTGACGGATACTTTTGCACCTCGCTAGGTGATATAATTGGGGCAAAAACATTTGTATGTGTGCACGTCGAGCGAATCGATCGAGAAAACAAGGCGGCCGGATCTGGATCCTGGATCGCGCTCAGACTACCATTGCCTGCTCTTAAAGTAAGTAACCTCAGCTTGTTTCCTTATCAATGCATGACTCTTGAAAGTTGTGACTCACAAGATAGGATTTGTGTACCAGAAAAAAGATTTTGTGAACCTGTAGCCCCTATTTTGTATTAACAAGATATAAAAAAAAATTTGTACAACTTCAACTTTACTGTTACACATTTATGACTTTAGTGTGCGCATGCAAAATCTGCAGTTAAATGTGCTCGCCACTTTTGCACCAAATATACCTTCATATGCAAATGTGGTGACTTAAAAAAAAAAACCTAATATAATTCCAAATCCTAACAGTTGTCAAATCATACAAGTCATCAAAATTGGGTGAACATGTTTTGTCTCTTCTTATCTTATCATCACGATATTAATGATATAGTTGTTGACATGTTTACATATGCATTGCACGGTGTGTAGCTCACATATAGAACAAGAATAAGCAGGACTGAATGCGTTCAGGAGTTAAGTGGAGTAGGAGAGGAAGAAGACTCAAGTTATACCAGAGGCTTTCTAATGAGGAGACACAGCACTCAAAGAATCCTCCATAGAAATGCATTGGGTTAGTTCATAACACCAATATGGCAGTAGTCTTTACTGTACACATATCCCGCACCTTGCGATATGCCTCCCCATTCACTTATAATAACTAAAAATAAATGCCCGATAATTGCCCAAAATCCATTGCAAGATAGCCGCCGGCGCCGAGTGGGGGGACTTGCCTAAAAGGACTGGTTATACTTTCATGTGCTTGCACAGCTCTCAACGGTGGTGATGAATAGTAGGCTGCTACTTTCTTGTCGTCGTCATCATCAAAAAGACCATGAAGTCATTTTTAGTCTATCACGCCCATCCCTAACTGAAACCCTTCACAGACGTCCAGGAGGACTTAACCACAGTGACTGTTCAGCCCGATGTCTGAGAAGTGTCGTGGGACTGTCGGCCCAGTTTCATACGTCCTTTCTGTGGCGTGAATAGCTGTAGAAATTACGCAAACCTTTATGGCATGCTCTATCAACTGAGAGATGGTTTCTGATAAGCTAAGAGACATCTGGTCTTATGGAGGAGGAGGAGGACTAACTTACATCATTAGCCACTCCTTTGTCAGTGGCCTGCTTTCTGAAGACGGCCTCTGCAATGGGGGACCTGCAGATGTTCCCTGGAGAGGTGATGAAGTAAGGTATGCAGGAAGCAAAAGGGAAAGAAAGGAGTCAGACGCCACAGAGGTCTACACCCGAGCAACCAGAAATGTATTTCAACAGAAACCAGTTTCGACAGTGCTACAAACCACAGGCATGTGGCAATGGAAATCTGTGATGGAATGACTGAGTTCTGAACAATGACTTTACCACTGCTTTAACAAAGCAACAAACTGCAACAGCTGACATACAGAGGGTCTTCACTGTATTTTGTCAGTCACGTACATTGCATTTCCCTGAAGTAGGCTAGGCGATGCATAGAGTTCCAAAAGAGCAAAGGTCAGACATCATGTACATAGCAGTTGCAACCAAAGGCAGTACTACCAAGTAAGCCAAAACATATAAATATGCCTCACTGCAACTTGAACTGATATTAAAACTCTTTAGCGTTCCCACACACACGTATTCATAAATAACCAAATCACAGCGTAAAAGTACCAGAGGTAGACTACTGCTGGGACTTCGGCTAGCCTACTGTCAACTGCGTTTTCAACGTTTCAAGTCATCTCAACTGACACATTCGTCTCTCTCCTTACTAAACATTTTTAAAATAAAGACACTTGCAAGATACACATGTCGACAATGGTACAGGGAACAACATTACTATTTAATTGAATAATGAGAAAACAACGACATATACTGACAAACTACATGAAGTTCTCACTAGCTAACCGGCGAATTAGCTCAAGTGCGTGGCATACCCAGAATGTTTTGGACACAGCAAGTTAACTTGTCTAGTCAGCCTTACGACTATCCAGTGCATAGACTAGATTATATAAATAATACCTATTTTCTCACTAGTACTACAAAGAAATGACAACCAACGCTAATTGTTCTGAGTATAAAAATGTGATGCTTCCACAACTTCACATAGGGGGACCAGGGACCAAGCTCAGGGCTAGCATCAGTCACGGATTCCATGAACAACACAACGCGCCCACAGCCCAGGTTTACAGATGGTGTCTTTTGCATATACTGAACAATAGTGTTATGCAATGCAATATATACATGTGCTTAAGCACATTTAATACTACTTATAAATACATTCTTACCCAAACACACGAACAGGACAGATTTCGAAGTGGCCATGTTGCTTGTTAAGGTCCTTCAATAGCTGTCTATTACTATGCCTGATAGCAATGATGAACTTTTCATTCACTAAAATATATTTCATTTTGATCAATGAATAGAAAAACAAGTAAAAAAAAATCCAAAAACATTTTTAGACATATTGAAATAGCCTCTTTTAATGAGCCTATTTTATCCATGTGAGCAGAAGCAGAAGAAAGATATGGAAGCATATGAGTAGCTTTATTCAAATGAGAATGTAATCTGCAATATGCAATTCAAAAAGACATTACATTAAGCAATTGACAATTCATTATGCAATTTAATATTGCAATTTGCAATAATATCCAACAAATTGTATTTTAATCTGCAAAGTGACAATGAAATCCTAAAATCAATTCCAATAATTTGGTTAAAAAATAGAATAAACATGGATTGAATTGCATTCCATTTTGCCATGGTACTTCAGTCTCAAAATTCAAATGGCAATTCATTTTGCATTTTAATTTTCAATATTCAGTTTCATCATTTAACTGTCAATTCGTTTTGCAATTTAATGTTTAAAGTGCAATGTAGGATTGCATTTTAAAAACATATTTGGCAAAACTGTCAATGCCAGCTTGAAAAGATTTTGGATTATTTTGGGCAAAACGTTTTGCCATCGTTTTGAAGCATTTTATTCAGATTACATTACATTACATTACATTACATTTGGCTGACGCTTTTTAACCAAAGCGACTAACAACATGGTAAACAGTAAGTTTTAGAACAATTCTCACAATTTTAGGACAGTTTCAAAAACATTAGAGTACAGTAAGAATAAGTGCGTCGGGTGAGTGCTGTTTTTAGCAGTTACTTGTCAGTTTAAAACGGCTGGTGAGTGCTAGGATCAGTAAGACTTGTTGTAAGTGTTGCTATGAGAGTAGATGTTCTCTAAAGAGCTGGGTCTTCAGGAGTTTTGTGGAAAAGGATGTCCCTGCCCTTGTAGGAACTGGCAGTGTGTTCCACCAACGAGGAACAACAGATGAGAAAAAGTTTGGATTGGCTTGAGCGCATCGGTGGTAGAGCTAGACGCCGTTCGGCCAGAGGAGGCGCAGCGGTCTGGAGGTAGTGTAAGTCTGTATGAGGGCATTCAAGTAGGTGGGAGCAGAACCGAGACTACTTTGTAGGCAAGCGTTAGAGACTTGAATTTGATGCGGGCCGCCATAGGTAGCCAGTGTAGCTGGATGAGCAGCGGGTAACATGTGCCCTTTTGGGTTGGTTGTAGACCAGGCGCCGCCCGCCGTTCTGGATCATCTGAAGTGGTTTCACTGCGCAGGCTGGGAGACCTGTCAGGAGGGCATTGCAGTAGTCGAGTCGTGAGATGACTATTGCCTGAACCAGAAGTTGGGTAGCATCTTGAGTCAAGTAAGTCCTGATTTTCCGTATGTTGTAGAGTCGCGAAACGGCATGACCGGGCGACTGAGGCAACATGATCTGAGAAGTTTAGTTGGTTGTCGAGAACAACTCCTAGATTTCTTGCAGTCCTGGTCGGTGAAACAGACAGGGAGTCAAATTTGATGTTGATGTCGTGGTGTATGGTAGGTTTAGCTGGGATGACCAGCAGTTCAGTCTTTGAGAGGTTCAGCTGGAGGTGGTGTGCCTTCATCCATGTAGCTATGTCTGAAAGGCAATCTGAGATCCGTGCTGAAACCAGGGGTCGCCAGGTGGAAAGGACAGATAGAGCTGTGTGTCGTCTGCATAGCAGTGGTATGAGAAGCCGCTTAACGGATAATCTGTCCCAAGGAGGTGGTGTAGATAGCAAAGAGGAGGGGCCCAGCACTGAGCCCTGGGGACCCCTGTGGTGAGATGGTGAGGTGCGGATAGCTGACCAAGCCATGATACGTTAAACGAGCCTGTGAGGTAGGATTCAAACCAGGAGAGAGCAGAACCGAGATTCCCATGTCAGCGAGTATAGAGAGAAGGATACGGTGATTAACCGTGTCAAAGGCAGCCGATAAGTCAAGCAGAATGAGTACTGATGACCGAGCGTCGCCCTGGCTTCTTTAAGGCTTCTGTTACAGACAGCAGAGCCGTTTCGGTGAGTGGCCGCTTTTGAACCCAGACTGATTTGGATCCAGAAGGTTGTTCTGTGAAAGGAAGTCAGAGACCTGTTTGGAGACTGCTCGTTCAATACCTTTGGATAGGAAAGGCAGTAGTGAGACAGGGCGGTAGTTCTCGACTTGAGCAGGGTTGAGAGAAGCTTTCTTAAGTAATGGTGTTACCCGGGCCACTTTGAACGCTGTTGGAAATGTGCCGGAGGTTAGCGAGGCATTGATCACATGTGTGATAGCTGGAGCGATGGTCGGGCTGATGGACTGAAGTAGGCTCGTAGGTATAGGGTCCAGCGAGCATGTGGTAGGACGGCTGCATGTCAGGAGTCTGGACACTTCACTCTCGGAGAGAGATGGAAAAGAAATACAAGGATTTCTATGCAACGTCACGAAAACACAAGAGGCAGAAAGCACCATAGAACAGCATAGAGCAATGCAAAAGAGCAAAAGAATAAAAGGAGTTTTTGTGCTGAAAACTACACCAATTCGAAATCACGATGGTTAGATAATGTTAAATATGTTCAATATCCCTAACGGAATGCATGTCTTCGCCAAAAATGACAAAATACGATGTTATATTAATAATGCAAATGAACGTCAAACTTTAAAATATAGTCTGAAATGAGACGTTATTATCATTGAGACAACAGGGGTATACAAAAAAATCTGATTGTAGCTTACAGCAGCTGACTATTTAGGTTAAGTTTATAACGTTGTGGACGGCCACCAAGCGTCTTCTGCCTCGCGGCTGCGCGCGCATCTAGTTTTGTTGGTAAACGGAAACCCATGTATAGCGCCCCTCGTGATTGCATTGCACTTTGGTCACGCTCTTTGTGTTGCAAAATTCAAATGGCCATTCAATCTGCCAAACGCATTGCAATCTGTCAAGTCACTCGTCAAGGCGGGAACTAGGCTACGTCACTTCCGTGTTAACGTCTTCTTACCCAGTTAGCGTTTGCAATAGAGTGGTGAAGTCCCGCCCCTTCTACTGTCTTTTTGAATTGCATATTGCAGATTGCATTCTCATTTGAATAAAGCTACCCATATGCTTCCATAGAAAGACAGACCAATCCATGTGTTACATTTCTTAGATTCGATTCCCTGTGTGCTTACTTCTGGTAGCCTAGGCCTATTCCTTTTTTTGTGGGTTTCTAATTTTAGGGAAACTTTTAGGCTAGTGACAAATGGTCAGAAAGGGCTTTAGTTTTTGAGATACCCCTACCGGAGGTAGAACTAAACCCAACAATGTTTTTCCTCATCTCTAAGGTCTCCCATATATGAAATGGATTCTTGGCTAAAAATATTTTACTGCTAAGATTGTTAAATTAACAGATATTGTTAAACACCCCAAAACCAAAAAAGGACTAAAATATAGCCTGTCCGTATTGGAGTTAAGGCATATAAATTAGTGCAGATCAATCACACAAGCTCTGAGAGCTTTAAACTTGGCATGTTTATAGTCAGGAAGTTGCTTTACTTACTAGAAAAAACTGGATGCGAATATCTTGATGTATGGAATAAATAGAGACATGTAAACATACACCTAAAAAAAGCGGACATGCAAAAAATGAATATCTATACAGAATGTTTTCATTTACTTTGTAGCTGCTTTACCAGGGATTATCATAGAAACACATGGCTTGTTGGAAAGGTGGGGTTGTTCTGAATCCAACAATGCCAAATATGTAAATATAGTATAACGAATCAGGGTGTTCTGTCACTCAATGTATGAGGTGTCCAAAATGAAAGAAAACGGAACACTGTCAAAATACAGTCTCAAGTCCAAATCACATTATCAGTGGTGAGAAGAATTCACTCATTGTTACTGCAAGGTAAGTGCTGCTCTATATTTACATTTAATAATAATACATTTCATATGTCCCAGTATTAAACAATTCATATTATTAAACAATATGAAACACAGATCCAATTGAATCAGGTTAACATTGGAATGGAACACCTTTATTAAAATATATATATTCACTTGAATTTTGTTTTGGTCAAGTCATTACTGAATAATGGAAAATAATATTGTTAGCTTTTGTCTGTCCAGACCAGCAGTGGACAGTACAGCCTACACTGCTTACTTTACCCCTAAGTAGCTAAACAGTTAGTTGTAGAAACTACTTTCCCTAGCTAAGAAAGTACTTAGCCCTCTGACCAATGTTGCACGTGTAATTCAACTTGATTTGCATTTCAATGAAAATTCTGAAATGTATATCATTTTTCCTTTTCGCTAGTCTTTTGAATTATGGAGAATGTCTTACAGGCATTGGATCCAAAGCTTTGTATCATTTGTGGGAAACATTTTGAAAAGGGCAAGAAAAAAGATCCCTATGTCCAGTAGAAGGCCTCCAATGCATACTTACCCTTGCTTAGCAGAGAGAGAGATGGTGATGTCCATAAAACTCTGGCTCCATATACAGATGATATTTCCTCCAAAATCAAAGTTTCATATCATGTAGAGTGAACTACTGCAGTAAGACAAAAATCAGTGAGCAGCAGCAAGTTGCAAATGGAGTGAGAGCACATCTGCACCAAGAAGGCTGAGTAGGGTTGTGTTTCATTTGTGGGAAGGCCAGCTCTAGATCAGAACCTCTGACAGCCAATTCGACTGGTACAGGGGCAATGTAAATTATAGGCCAAGTATACTTGCGTATACAAGGAATTTGGTCTCTTCCATCCGTGAATTAGTGAACACACAGAGCACACAGTGAACACAATGAGATAAAGCACACACTAACCTGGAGCAGTGAGCTGCCTTATTACAGCGGCGCTCGGGGAGCAGTGAGGGGTTAGGTGCCTTGCTCAAGGGCACCGTGGATGTGGGCATGGGAGAGCAGTGCTCAACCACTTCCCCCGCCTTTTTTCCTTTCTGGGTCGGGGATCGAACCGGTAACTCTTCCGTTACAGGCCCGAACCCCTAACCAGTAGGCCACGGCTGTCCCCAGTACCAGAGGCAAGGTCCTTCGGGCAGCTTCTGAATGTACATTCAAATTCTTTCATGCCCAGATCTCTTTGCTTTGCAAATACCATAAAATGTGCCTTGCACACTACATCTCTAAACAAAATATAACAGCAGCCATAGAAAAGAATCAAAAAAGCAGACCAATGTCTATAACAAAGCCTTTATTAAGCTCACTGAAGACATTGATAAAACAGTATTGTCCAAAGATATAAAAGTGAGGACTCAATTCTTTGACTGATAGCTATGACAACATACTAAAGACCATGGCTGAGCAAGAAGGTGTGTCTATAGTTCAACACAAGAAACTAAAGGAAAAGCTGATACAGCATTACAAAACAGGCTTGCATTTGTTCCACGTCCAAGACAGTCAGATCTGATCTGCTCAGATAGTATGACCATATTGTGCACTGAGGGAAGCTGCTACACTTACAGAAATAACAGTAGACTGAGACTTAACTTCCACAGACAAGTCAGAGTCTTTCTGAAATCCAAATATTACACAGGGCTGCAGACATATTGAGGAAAAGCATGGATCAGGTAGAGCATGACAGTGAGTAATATGTCAGCAGTGACTGTCTATTATGTTTCCAATGCAGCAAGTATGTACCCAACATCCTGTATGACTTTTGTGAACTGTTGTGTTGATTAACATGCCCACAGAAATGACCAAACATGTGATGATGAAGGAGAATCTGTGTGTTATCGCAATTTGTCATGATCTCATTGAACAGAGCTGTCACATCCATACGCCAATCACACTGGGACTTCCCATTTTGATACATCATAAGTTTGGTAGTAAGACAGTCATCAATGAGCTCAGTGCAATGGGACACTGTGTTTCCTATACAGATGTTAGGCACTTCTCACATCTTTTGCAGCAGACCAGATATCAAGGACAGAGAGTGGTGTCTACATCCCAACTGGCCCCACTGTAGTTGCTGAACATGGAATTTGTGATGCAGCCATCAGCAACTTTGACCAAAATGAAGACACCCTGGATGTGAACCGTAAAATAATGGACAAAATGTACCTGTATACAAGTTTATCTCCATCCATTCATATCAATCATGTTTAAGGTGGTGAGGGACCTCTGAACCTGAGAGAACCTGTGCTAGTCATTTATCTGCTGTGGAGACTTGCCCTCAGAACACAACAGACATCATAGCATGAGTTGTACACTTCCCATCCAGGGTGTCTTCATTTTGGTAAAAGTTGTCGATGGCTGCATCAACAATTCCATGTTCAGCAACTCAAGTGAGAACAGTTGGGATGTAGACACCACTGTCCTTGATCTATATTTCTTGTGTTGGCACACCTTCATGCTCAGCAATGGTCTTTAGTATGTTCTCATAGCTATCAGTCAAAGAATTGAGAGTTGAGAGTCCTCACTTTCCTACCTTTGGACGATACTGTTTTATCAATGTCTTCAGTGAGCTTAATAAAGGCTTTGTCATAGACATTGGTCTGCTTTTTTATTGTTTTCTATGGCTTCTGCTATATTTCATTTAGAGATGTAGTGTGCAAGGCATTTTATGGTATTTGGTATCATGCAAAGAGATCTGGGCATGAAAGAATGTACATCTTCATCAAGCCTTTCAGAAGCTGCCCGAAGGACCTTGTCTCTGGTACTTGCGACTGTTCTAGTTGAAATTGCTGTGAGAAGTTCTGTTTTAGAGCTGGCCTTCCCACAAATGAAACAATCTTTCTGTATTGGAAATTATGTTGTATCAGCCCTACTCAGCCTTCTTGGTGCAGATGTGCTTTCACTCTCAACGTTTGCAACTTGCTGCTGCTCACTGATTTTTGTCTTACTGCAGTAGTTCGCTATACTGTACATGATACATGATATGAAACGTTGATTTTGGAGGAAATATCATCTGTATATAGAGCCAGAGTTTTATGGACATCACCATCTCTCTCTGCTGAGCAAGAGTAAGTATGCGTTGGAGGCCTTCTACTGTGGGGTTTTGGACATACATAGGGATCTTTTTTCTTGCCCTTTTCAAAATGTTTCCCACAAGCTTTGGATCCAATGTCTGTACATTCTCTACAATTTAAGAGACTAGTGAAGAGGAAAAATTTCTGAATTTTCATTGAAATGCAAATCAAGTTGAATTACACATGCAACATTAGTCAGAGGGCTAAGTACTTAGTAGCTAGGGAAAGTAGTTTCTACAACTAACTGTTTAGCTACTTAGGGGTGAAGTAAGCAGTGTAGGCTCTAATGTCCACTGCTGGTCTGGATAGACAAAAGCTAACAATATTATTTTCCATTATTCAGTAATGACTTGACCAAAACAAAATTCAAGTGAATGTAAATATTTTAATAAAGGTGTTCCATTCCAATTTTAATCTGATTCAATTGGATCTGTGTTTCATATGAAATGTATCATTATTAAATGTAAATATAGAGCAGCACTTACCTTGCAGTAACAATGAATTTGTCAACATTCTTCTCACCACTGATAATGTGATTTGGAATTTTGCCAGTGTTTCATTTTGGACACCTCATACATTGAGTGACAGAGCACCCTAACTTCTCATACTATATGTACATATTTGGTATTGTTGGATTCAGTACAACCCCACCTTTCCAACAAGCCATCATATGTGTTTCTATGATAATCCCTGGTAAAGCTATAAAGTAAATGAAAACATTCTGCATAGATATTCATTTTTTGCATGTCCGCTTATTTTAGGTGTATGTCTCTATTCATTCCATACATCAAGATATTCACATCCAGTCTTTTCTAGTAGGTAAAGCAACTTCCTGACTATACACATGCCAAGTTTCAAAGTTCTCGGAGCTTGTGTGATTGATCTGCACTAGTTTATATGCCTTAACTCCCATACGGACATGCTATATTTTAGTCCTTTTTTTGGTTTTGGGGTGTATAACAATATCTGTTAATTTAACAATCTTAGCAGTAAAATATTTTTAGCCAAGAATCCATTTCATATATGGGAGACCTTAGAGATGAGGAAAAACATTGTTGGGTTTAGGTCTACCTCCGGTAGGGGTATCTCAAAAATGTGGGGCCATTGTCACTAGCCTATTTGCTCCCGAAAGAAGAAAATCTTCTTAAAGTCTTGACCTAAGCTTGCTACAGAGGTCATGGGAAATAGCAATAAAAGGCAAGAATGTGTGTTTCAGACCAAGACGTTTAGGCTATTCAGCCCATGCTGTGCTGCACAGCACTTCTGTCAGATTGTTTATGAAACCAGATTGCAGTTAAGGATGTTTGTCCTGCACAGCGAGATTAGGCTGATAAGCTTAATAGGCCTACATGTTATCCACCAAACATCACATTGCTGAGCCAAATAAGTTAAGCAGGTGTGGGCTTGGTTAGTACTTGGCTGGGACACCTTGGAAAACTAACTAGCTGGAAGTGGTGTTGGTGGCTGGTCAGTAGGTGGCACTCTTCCCTCTGGTCAAAAAAATCAATCCCAATGCCCCAGTGCAGTGACGGGGACACTACTGCAAGAGATGCTGTCCTTTGGATGAGACAATAAACCGAGGTCCTGCCTCACTGTGGTAATTAAATATCCCATGGCACTTATCGCAGAGTAGGAGGTTCCCTTGTGTCCTGGCTCACTCAATCTGGCCCCCTAATCATCACCCAGTGTAATGGGCTCATTCACTCTTTCACTCTCCACCTCAAGATGGTGTGTGGTGAGTTTTCTGGCGCATAATGACTGCTGTGTATCACCCAGGTGGGTGCTACATTAGTGGTGGTTAGTGAGGTCCCCCTTACTGTGAAGCGCTTTAAGCAGAGACTATCTAATGAGGAGACACAGCACTCAAAAAATCCTCCATAGAAATGCATGGGGTTAGTTTGTAACGTCAATATGGCAGTTGTCCACACATATCCCAGCCCTTCCGCGGCAAAACATTGACATATGAATACATTGAGCCAATCACGTGGTGTGTTGTGAAGACATTGTGCCAATCATGCGTTGTGATCTCACCGCTGGAGCAAGGTTGGTGTTGTGAAGCCTTGCGCTCATGCATTTCTGCCAAAATAGTTGCCCGATAAGTGCCAAAAAGCATTGCAATATGGCCGCAGAGTGGAGGGACTTGCCTAAAAGGACTTTGCTTTGAGTGTCTAAAAGCGCTATAAATATCACATGTATATAAATGTCACATGTTGTTGTGCAGATACTCCTAGATGCTGCACAAAGGATTAAGTCATGGATTGGTGAGTAGTTCAGTACTTCTTTCCATGAGAATAAATCCCATCTGACTTTTATTTGAGGACTTCTATTGGAGTCTTGTGAATAACAAGACACCGGACACTTACAGCGCTGTAACCAGAGACAAAAAATAAAGGATATCCAGTGTCTTGTGAATAACAAGACACCGGACGCTTACAGTGCTGTAACTAGAGACAAAAAATAAAGGATATCTAAACTTAAATCCTGGAAAGACCAACATATATCTCTCTTATGATAAAGAGGTTCGATTTCAGATGCTGGAGGATTTTTTGTCCCTCCTGTCTGACTTTTGGCCAGTCGCACAATACGAGGTCATTGAAATGCAGAGAAGGGTGTCTGTGTGCATGAGTACACATGTTTGGAGTCGGCTTCTATCAGCGTGTGTCACATCTGGATTTCTCATTGTGAGGGAGATGGGAGAGAGGGGCCAAAGGTCTGTTTCTGCTTTGACTTTAAACATGCGGCTCTTTTTATTCCATTTGTTTGATATGATTTTTTTTCGCGCTCTGTCACATAAACATGAAATAATAAATAAATATAAACCTCAAAACAATCTTGAATGGATTTTTTGGTTCAGGATCTGTGACAGTGAAAAAGTGTGGCATCACTCTTTCCTTTGATATTAACCAGCACCGATTAGTCTCATGGTCTGGCCGGTCAAATAGAGGAAGTGAAACTATTCTCTCCTCCAGAGGGAAAGATGGGAAACCTGGGGGCAGTCGAGGGGAGATGAGGAAAGGAAAACGGAGAGTTCGTGGGAATACTCCGACTCCAACATAATATGTGCACTCCAACTCCTGTAGGTCTGAGCACAATTCTTAAGAACTACACATAGCACAGAACATTTACATTTAATCACACACAGTTATCTATCACATAAGTTAAACTATTCTCTCCTCCAGAGGGAAAGATGAGGAACCTGGAAGGTATGAGCACACGCAGCGCTCTATCACATAATCTAATACAGAAGCAAGAAAATGCACATAAAAATTGTGACTCTGACCTGAAAGAGCAATCATTTGCGACAAACAGATGGTTTTGGTGTTGCATGGCAAGTCTTATATACTGTACATGGATTAAGTTTATAGTCCCAGACTACTTTGTCTCCATTGAAATTCTCTTTTATTCCAGGACTAGGTTTGATCCGTGTGGGAAACGTGCCTGGAGGGCTCTAACTGACAACATGAGCGCTGTATCCAACCTCTAAGGATGATGAACCTCTTATCAAGTGTGCAATGCTGAGGGAGGCTGAGTCAGACTCAAAGAGCAAAGCTGTTCCGCTTGGGGCACCCAAATGGCCAGCAGCGGCCCTGCGTGAGGAACAAAAGATGAAAGCAAGATGTTAGAACTGTGAAGCTGGAAACCGCGCACAACATAGCTCAGAGCCAAAGAGGAAAAGCTAGTGGTTGTGATCGTGGAACTGGACTATGAATGGTTCTTTCAGCCCTCCCCCCCCCCCCCAACATAAATATGTTCGGAGTCAAATATGCACCATACATTTGCATCAAATAAAATCAAGAGTGACTTTCCAGATACGCCCAGCACTCGAAGATCTGCAGATATTCTTAACACCTGGTGCAATGAAACAGCCAGTGTGTCTGCTCCCTCTCTTTGTCTCAGATTCCTTATGCTTCCTAGAATTCTGACAGTCCTTTCACATTTAAACGTTGCTAATTAATTAGATTTGGTGTTATGGATTGGCAACCCTAAATCTCCAGTCACATCCTTGTCCTCGGTTTTATTTTGAGCTGTTCTCACACAACTACAGGATTTATGGTTTTGAAGTCATATTCTTGACTTTCAAGTCATATTCTCGACTTTCCAGACTTTCAATGGGAACTTGTTGATAATAAATATAACGTATAATTCAATATATTTAATAACTTTGTGAAATATAGCCGCCCACAGTTCAGAGAGATCTTTGGCAGAGAGGAGGCTTGCTGTTCTACATGTATGACAGGGGATTAACAGTGCTTACAGGAGCTTACGACATAACTTTACTCACACCTCATCTGAACTCTCTCTCTCTCTCTCTCACACACACACACACACACACACACACACACACACACACACACACACACAAACATACACACACACACATAGAGAGAGCGAAAGACAGAGAGAGAGAGAGATACATACATGCACATGTGCAAACGTAACTACATAAGAGCAGCAGATGTAACAGCTCTCCTGAAAGGATGAAGAATGTGAGTTTTAAACCCACAGAGGAGCTGCTGATATCACTCCTTATGGACCAACCAATCCATTAAAACTCTCTCCTCAGCTCCATAAGCCCTTATGAATCACGTAGCCTACATGCACACAAACACTGCATTTTGTGAGATCACACACACATATCAGCCAGTCAAAATTCCTAGTCTAATTTACCCAAATACCTGTGCTAAAGACCTCTGAAGTTCACCTACAAAAAGGACCCAAAGCTCTTATATGGGTAAAGATGGTACTTTTGGGTCCTTTTTGCAGGAAAACTTCAGATTCCATGGGCTGATACTGCCTCGTGACCTGACTCTGAGGTGAGATGGTTCACTGTGATGGACCCAGGCTGGTTGGTGCACGGGAACGGAGCAGATCAGATCAGAAGTAAGGACATCTACTTACTGTGGCGTAACTAGCTACAGCTCCCATACCACGATTGGGCCCACGTACTCCCGAGGACCAAGGTTCAAGCGTGACCTGGGTTATTTCTCGATCCCACCCCATCTCTCTTTCACTTGCTTCCTGTCACTCTCACTGTACTATCAAATTAAAGACATTAAAAAAGAAGAATAAGGACATTAGACTCATGGGTATAGTGCCACCACAAGTGTCTCCTCTCCACCAAACTCGAATGGGTGCTGATGTCTGAGTCATTGGGCAACAAACATAAAAAGCATGTATCCACTCTATGTCAATTATTGTAATATATCCATCGGGGAAACTAGCTGAGAAGCACTGATGTGCATACCCGCCTATCCAGCACTGACATTATGTCTATTGCCCTCTACTGGTGAGTAATGGATGTGTAAATGCACAAAAGTGCATACATGCACTATACTCACACATGCACAGGACCGTAAGTACATTTACTTGATTACTGTACTTAAGTATGATTTTTGAGTACCGGTATCTGTACTTGAGTATTAATATTTTTGGAAACTTGTGACTTTCACTCCACTACATTTAAAGGACAAATACTGTACTTTTGACTCCTTTTGAAATATGAGCATGAAGTAATCGTTACTTTTAACCACATTTGAGTCTTTGAATGCAATGTGATTGACCATCTTGAGGTTTCTTTTTTTTCAATAGTCCAATTTGAACTTGGCTGAGGTAATGATGGTGAAAATAGATTCTTCATCAGAACATCCTCCATGCAGCCTGGGAGAACTACACGAACCTTGTAATTTAAACTTGAAAAGTGGTCTGATGTTAACCAGGTTATCCTCCATGATCATTGTGAAATTGGAATAAAATTTGGCAATCACCTGACATTCACCACATACAGTAGATAGTTCTTTAGGGTACATCATTAAACGATAAATAATCTACTCAAAATTTAGTTATCTGGTTTTATTTTCGGCAGTTAATATGTTTTAAGATTTGTGAATAGAGAATGACTAATGATTTAAATTATATTATTGCATCCATTTGTACAGTTGCAAGGTTATGAAAATAGGTCAAATGTTTTTGTTGGATGTAAGTCCTATGAGTGACCAAATGATGCATATCTTATTATTGTAATGACCAAATAAACATTACATTACAATACATGGATACATAAATTACAAAATACATGTACTTCTGATTATTTCAGTATTTTTAAAAACAAGTACTTCTGTACTTCAAGTAAAAATCTGACTTAGCAACTGTCACTTGTATTGGAGTAATATTTGACAAGGTGTATCTACTTTCACTTAAGTAAAGGAATTGTGTACTTCGTCCACCTCTGCAAATGCATGCACACATGCTTTGGGCTGGCCAGATTCTTTACATAGCAACGTGAGGGCGTGGTGGTCAGTGGTCTAGGGCTATTACTGGATGAGGAGCCTCCTTTCTGGAAGGACTTTTAGTAAAGTTGGAGAGTGACATGCCTTTATATGTGCAGACTCCTTACCACAAAGCCAATGTCTGTCATCACAGTATTGATGACAAATGAGGAGCATTGTCAATGTCCATGTCAATGTCAATTTATTTATAAAGCGCATTTACAGACGGCTTAGCCGCACCAAAGTGCTTCACAATAAAGTGCAATAAATAAAAACAGGAAGACACAAAACAAAAACAAAAAAGGCTACAGTTAAAATAAATTAAGAAATGCAGAAAAAAAGAACATTTAAAACTAAACACTGGGGCATAAAGGGAGACACTAGCCAAAGGCAAGTGAAAAGAGGTGGCTCTTTAAAAGGGACTTAAAAACATTTAGAGACTGATCTGAACGGATGTGGAGGGGGAGGCAGCGTAGTGTAGATGCCAGTGTAGAGAGCATTACAGTAGTCCAGTTGTGATGTGATGAAGGCATGGATGACTGTCAAGATCGCTCTGGGGCAGGTAGGCTTTGGTCTTAGCACTTAGACTTGCCCATCTGATGAGAAATGTACGCTGCACTGTATAGGCTACACTATCGTAACACCCCCAATTATCACCACTTTTATTCAGAAATTCTAAAACAACGACGTTTTTCAAAACTTCAAAATAACATTTGCTAAATTAACCTGACATTTTTCAGTAGGCATAGGTGTGTAGATTTGAACAAAATCTGGTTTGTTTGTTAACGGGAGCATTTACTGCCTGAAATATCCGATTTTGTTTACCACGCTCGGAGTTATAGTGCTGGCCTGATGGGTCGCCTATTTACACCGTTTCAACGGCACATGGACGGTTAGACCGAGAATTCTCGTCGTGAAATTAAAATTCCACTGGAGCTCCAAGCGGTTGTGTACACGCAGCCTTACAACACTGTCTACAGCTCTTTGAGTCACGGTAAAATGTCAT
Source organism: Alosa alosa (assembly GCF_017589495.1). Lineage (NCBI taxonomy): Eukaryota > Metazoa > Chordata > Actinopteri > Clupeiformes > Clupeidae > Alosa > Alosa alosa. The sequence continues at coordinate 30,833,056 of NC_063196.1, read as the reverse complement.
TTTTGGTACATAGCTAATTTAGATACACCTATGGTGTGGGTGGTTGCGTTTCTTTAGGAGTCTGCTGTCTTGGTTTGTATAGAAATTGATATTAAATGACACATACACGCAAGACGGTGGAAATACGGGACCGACGGTAATAGGGGGAGTTCCGATACAGATGTAAAGGAAATACACACTAAACATACATCTCTTTAAACAGTCACATATAGGATGCAGTCTGTATACACACAAAGCGTGGGCATGGAGAGTGTTTCTGCGGTTACTCATCCTCAGTTTTAGCATCCCTGTTTAGCATCCACATTTAAAAAAAAAAAAAAGCTTATATCATTATCTCTTCAGGCTTCAGGAGAGCATAAGTGGAAGGGTCGAGGTTCAAAGGATCAGAGAGATTCGGTCAGGATCACAACCTCCACATCCTGAATGGTCTGGTTGATGTTTGGAGTTCACTATGAGATGCCTCAGCCGGTCCTGTCAGAGTGAGTGGAGGAGGAGCCGCAGCCTGACGCCTGAGTGAGAGGTCAGGGGGGACTCGTGGGGGATTGTGTGAGTTCTGCTGGCAGCGACAGAGACTGGATTGGACCGGTCTGATAGTGCTAACATCCATCATCTTCTCTCTTTCTCTGGACCCGGGAGGCCTATGAGGATGGCTTGATTCACGGTTCCCACCATAGAGCAACACTAACCAGACCATAGATGACCAAAACATAACCCTGCTGTACTGATTTTGTTGGATGGTGTTCTACAAGCACGCGCCTGTGTGTGTGTGTATGTGTATGTGTGTGTGTGTGTGTGTGTGCTTGTGAGTGGGGCAGGGTGTGTGTGTACACATGTCAAAAGAAAGAAAACCAGGGCTAGAACAGAGATTTCATTTACTCATTCATCACTACACAAGCTTGATTCCTCTGTCGCACGTGCACTCAAAAAGAATCTCCACAGGCAATTAATTATTTTAATCACCCTGCAAGTGGCCAAGTTCAACACACGGTGCCGCAATCTCCCGTTTTTTTCATGTGCTCGCCAGATCACTAATCGCGTGATACTTTAATCTCTTTAACTGGTAATTTGAGATCGCTGGGTTGCATTGGGTAATACTAACACAAGCCTGACACACTAACCTGGCTGCCTTAAAAAGGAAGTGCTCGTGATGCCCCACATGCCCAGTCTAACATGCTGAACTATTGACACATTTACTTTTATGAGTAAAGTACTATTTCTAGAGAGGAATGCAGTAGGCCTGATAACAATAAAAGTAATGATAATAATAAAACATTTTTGACAAGCCTTGATGTCTATTTAGGCCACTGAAGAATAATGACGTAATTTCTTGCACCTGTCTGGCAAGTGCTTCATAAGTAGCCTAATATGTAAAACGCAGAAAGATACTCTAGGCCTATTTAAATTAAGTTAAATTAAAATACATTAAAATCCAAAATAATTATCATAATTATTTGCATAAAACAAGCACAGTGTGAAACAAACGGAATGCAAAACTCGAGAAAGACACCCGAGGAAGAAATAATATGCGGCAATATCAAGTTCGGCTATTAAATCTTTCCATGTTTCTGAAAGTCCCTAAAGCCGCCCACTTCCTTCAGTCTTCTTCCGGTAGACAGCCACCTGGCCCCCGCAGGTGGGTTGGGCGTGGTGTGTACACACGGGAAGGTGAACGGCCTCACAGTGCGTGCTTGGCCAACACACCAGCGTGTTCGAGCGAATATTTTCACATCTCACGTGATAACCAAGACAGTGTATCGATACAAATCAGTTTAGCGATAGACAGCGTGGAACTTCAACTAAGGCGGAAAAAGGGTTATTTTCTTTCACATACAATGCAGGGATCTTCAGGCGTAGGTACTTCGCGCATTCTTGGGAAGGGGCCTGAGTTCTTACGCAAGCAACTTGAACTAGAAAGCGAGGGCAAGGCGGGTATGACGGCCGCGGAAAGACTGGCAGCTAGCAAGCCCCGCTACGTCAAGAGCCAACAGGTGGTCAACTCGACGCAGGAGCCGGTGATCTGCCTCAACACGAATTCTGTAAGTAGCAACGATTCATCCAACAGGAGTTCGAGTAAGAGCGGGAATGAAAAGGCGACAGCTGAAAAAACAGTCTCAGGTGAACCATCACCACCTGAGGACACTGTTGCCGTGAGACGCAGCAGCTCCAAAAAACGTCCAGATTCACTAATGTTGTACAGACAGAAATGTGAGCTAATACGGGGATCGCCTGGGGTCAGGCACGAACGTATTCAGGCCCGGAGAATGCTACTGAACACCATCAAAGACAAGACGGAGACAGTGACCGAGATCAGGGGTAAAGATGGCCAAAAGGAGGAGAAGGCGACCGAAGCCGATGCGAGAAAAGGTGGCTCAAAAGATTCCACTCCTGCTCCCGCTGTTGCACAATCTGAAAACCGGCCTAAAGTGGACATATGCGCACAGCAGGAGAACACGGTTACCGGAGATGGCCAGGAGCGGCCCCGACACAAGAGAGTGACCGAGGTTGAGCGCAGGGCGCGGAGAGGGAACGGATTGGAACGATCCCACTCTGACATCAGCTCTCGGTACTCGAAAAACTTCGCTGATTTCGACGCCTTCTTCACCTACTGCGGCCTTGAAGGCGACGTTGTCACCTCCCTTGGGAAAGAGAACTTCTCTGCACGCTCTGACGAATTGGCGAGCAAAATACGCAGCGTCAGTGTCAGTACTTCTGAAGACCGGTTCTCCCGGAGCAGTGGCTGCAGCGCCGGGCTGCAGGAGGAGGAATTGCTGGAGAATGCCCGCCAGGCCACGTCTGTAATTGAGCGCAACGCACGGATAATTAAGTGGCTATATAGCTGCAGAAATGCCACGGAATCCGGCAAAACACTACGAGAGCTGGCTTAAGATTGTCCTTTTTGCTGTCTCTCAGATATGCAAGATTATTTTGTACAATATATCCTCCATAATGGACACTGTCACATAACTAAGGCCTGCTGTATTCAATATTTGATGCAAAGGCATTGTTTTTTCTTTATTTAAATATTGCTGCTGGATCTTGGATTTATGGTCTGATCATATGAAGCCTACAGTTGCAATAATACTAATAGGCCATGATGATGTTTGTTGTCTCTAAGCATACACCTGTTTTCTCAGTGTTTTTGCTGCTGTGTGGTCAGGACCTGCAATAGTGAGGCACCACAGACCTGCTACTAATCAGAATGCAACATGACACACACACACACACACTTCAGAATTAAGGCTTGTGGCTTGCCAGAATATGCCGCCCTTGGCAGCTAAATTCTAGAAACTCACATGATGGATGAAATGTGTCCCTCGGAGTAATCAACATTCCTAGCCTGGAGTGTCAGAAAACTGCTGCCAGATGTGTTATGTTTGTTCTGTTACTGTGTCATAGGTAGCATGGAAAACAGTGTGAAGACAGTGTGCACATTTGTTTATCTGTATTTGTTAATCCTTGACAAATGAAACACCCAACAGTTATCTCTGTACCTTACTTATCTGTTACACACTATCTTGTGTGAAAGGATTGTTTTCTGAGGTAAAAGTTACCACATAGCTATTCTGTTTGCATTTATGATGAAAATAGTTTTTCTGCCTAGAAGTATTTCATGAACACCACCACGGTGAGCAGCTAAATTAGCCTCATGAATCTGATGAAGAGACTGGAGCAATATTTCTCCTCCATCTTACAGACACACAGAGGTGAGGAGGAGCAACGAGACTTGATCTTACCGAGAGTGCTCAGGAGAAGGTGTTTGCCTGGAACAAGTCTTCCATGAAAGCAGTCTTTCGCTGAATCATGTTTCATGTTCATGAGACTTTCTTAGAATTAGGTGGCTGTTCTGGGTTGGGCCTTCCATGGGTGTGTTACATCTGTGGCTGCCTGTGAAGTGGATGACATCACCAGGGTCGGTCACCCCTTATTGGCAGTTTCGCCAGGGTTCAGATGGGGGCCTACTGTAAATCCCTTTCCTGTTGGATAAAAGACTAACTAAAAGACTGGAATTAAGGGTTGAATATTAAGAATACAGTATATCAGATCAAATGTTCATCTCCTGCTTCCAATACTCCATAAAAAGTGTTTTTATATTTACAAAATAAGAGTATTAAGCTAACATTTTTGTCTATTTTCAGTTTCTTTTTTGTTACTTGCATGTGTGTGTTATTTTTTATTTTTTTTAATATTATTATTATTGTTGGTGTAAGAAGACAGTGAGCAGGATAAGACATCACACTGACATAATAGAGTTATAGTTATGGATAATGAATAGAACAAATGTTAAGCCATAGAAAGTGTCAGATTTGTTGGAAGGGTGTTGTCAAACCTTTTACAGTCGTTTTAGTATTAATCTGCAGTGTGTTTGTGGAATAGTGCATAGTCTGTGAGAGGTTGGGTGTTTGGTACAGCTCTGAAATTATTTCCTGGACAAAAACTCCCACACTGTGGCCCCAGGCTCACAGTCAGGCTTTGTATCAGTGTATTCAGACATATGCCGACATGCAGGCGCGTGCACACACACACACACAATCACACACACACAGAGACTACACACACACATATACACACAGACTACACACACACACCCACCCACACACATGCACCTTTGAGGCTGATAGTAGCAGGATGGTAGGGTGTCTGGGCGAGTCTCGTCCTGTTCATCTCACTTTTATTCCAGGCTGTTTCTCTCTCTCTGTGTGTATGTGTGTTTGCTTGTGAGTGTGCACCAGAACTGTTTAACACAAAGGAAGCAACACCCTGTCCTCATGTAAGGCATACCACAGGACATGCACAGGGATGGATTACTGCACGGGCCTACCGGGCCCAGGCCCAGGGGCCCATGGGGTCAGGGGGCCCTGAAGCCCAAGCTTTTGCATGGAATCATTGCCTCAATATCAACAAATCAGGATGTAGGCTATGAATCTGATTGAATGTAGTATTGGCCATCCCCAAAATGCACCAGAATACAGGAAATCACATCAAACAAATTAAAAAAATATCTGGGGGAGGACCCCCAAACCCCCCCTCCCACATATGCGAGAATTAGTGGGGCGCCCTTAATACATCTGGGCCCAGGGGCCCGAAAGTTCATAATCCGCCCATGGACATGCAGTGCTTTTGCCAAAACAAATCCCTGTAAACCTCTCCGGCCAGTTTAATAGACTCTAATTGACATAGGGGTAGAGGAAGCATTTGAATATTTTAAGCACTTTTAACTATCTCCCCTTACATACATTGCTCTGACAATGCTTAACCATTAGATGGCAGTATCTGACTCATGCACAGAGGATTTCTGTCAGTAAGTCAGAGCTTGTACTTACAGTAGAGCCCATCTTAACTCATTGGGATCAACTCAGTGGATGATCAATCTCCTATCTACACTGAATTTGCATCTTGAGAACAATGACACATGGCAAAGTTTGCAATTCTTTCAGTGCTTAAAGATGGGGTAGATGCACAAAGTCATTCACATGTCATTAGCCTCGTTAAATTCCTATGACGCGCACTATACGCGCAGGGATCTGATTGTTCTACACGAACCGTTGTTCAGGAAGCACACCGCTAGCGCGTGAATCGTGATACATTCTCAATTTAGTTGGCGCGATGGCGGAGTCAAGATATCCATAAATGGCCGAGAATGTCTGAAGTTTTCAAGTTAAGTTTTGGGATCATTACATACTCAAAAAGGAAAAGAACAAGCATCTGAACCGAAAACATCCACTCCATGCTGTTTCACCAAGCGTCAATAAAGTAGGCTATTTATCAATCTATCCAGCCTATCTATAATCTATCTACAGCCTATAGCCTACATTGATGTTGGCTGATTTTAATCACATACTGTATTTGTAGCGATGTCGTGATATAATGTTTAGCTTTGGTGTTTTTAAGTAGTAAACTTATTCACGTTCAATTGCAAGACAGTATGCCTAAAAAAGAACCCCTTATACACACATGCATGCACCCTCATCTTCCCTCACGCACTGCAGGCGTGCGTGCACACACACACACACACACACAGGTTGCTAGGTTACCATAGCAAATAGGCTCACCCCAGAAATGATTTTTTAGTAGCCTAATGGTAAAATTATTTGTTAGTAGCCTAATGGTAGGCTATTTTTTAGTAGCCTAATGGTAAATGCTGCAGGTGTAGAAATAAAACAGATATTTACTTTGATGTCAGGTCTAGATTACAGCATGAAACCTGTTGTGCATATTAATACATTAAATTGCGTTCCCTCTTCTCCCTCCCAGCACTTCACAACATAGTATGGACAGCTTTGTTCGTCCAGCTAAGTCATGCACAAGAGGTTGCAATTTTACAGAGAGCATTTTGAACATTATTTGATTGTTGGCACTGGCACTTATAAACACTAAATGGGTAAATTGCAATAAATGGGCTTAGTTTTGTAGCCTAATGTTGGAGTTAGAATAAATACCTCTGTGCCAATTGCTTGATCATTTTACAGCCATGTCATTTTCGTTATGCATTATTTGTTTTGGTTGTTTAAAAATGCAAAAAAAAAAAAATCGGATTAATCGATCGATAAAGTGCTAGATTAATCGATTACAAAAAGAATCGATAGCTGCATGTCATTCACTATAAGTCTGGTAGGCTATTTGGAGAATGGTTTTCATTGTTTGGTTGTAAGCCTAGATAAATTAGAGACGGAGTCGATGAGTCTTTCATTTGAAAATCTTTGAAGCCACTGGGCCATAATAAATATCACCTGTTCAATCTCAGAGGGGTCTTTTTGTCTGGTTTTGAGACCCATTGTGGTGACAGTAAAACGGTTGGATAATATATCGAATAAACGTTGTGGTTGAGTTGTCATGTTGAATGTTGTCAACGTGCAACTTCAAATTGAAGCCACTTGCACTGAGAGGCTTGTAGTGGCATATCACAGGACATGCACTGTGAGGCCTATAGTGGCATACCACAGGACAGGACATGCAGTGCTGGAGAACGCCCCTGATGGAAAACTTTTCCGCAGTCATGACCTAACCTCTGTCACACTGCTAGTTCTGAACTGTACCGATGACAAGTGCGGGCAGGCAGGCAGACGTGCCTGCGTGCGTATATCTACGCTGCGGTAACGTGACCCGCAGAGACGATCATCATTGGTGCAGATCAGAGAACTCCCACACTCTCGTCTGTCAGAAAAGGGAGCAGGTCAGCTGCCCTCGTTTCTTAATGACTGGTGTACATTTGCACACAGAACACATGCATGCATTCATTCCATCTATACTGTATGTAAATGTGTATTTATATGTATATGTATTTAAATCTGTATAAACAAATGTGTCAACATACACTATATAAAAGACAAAAGAGGGTTTTCATGCTAGGTCTATGTCATGAATCTTGTTCACCGAGTAATTTGGACAAGAATTGTATAACTGTTATGCTTGTGGGTAAAAGGAATTTACAGGATCATGTATTAAATTATTATTATATTTTATTTATCGAACCTGATGCGTGTTGTGTTGTGTGTATTTTCTACATGTCTGAATATCTCTGTATATATGTTTATATGTGCATGAATGCATTTAAACATGTAATTACATAATTAATAAATGTGTGTGCTCTAGGAGAGTATGTGTTTGCATGCCTGGAGTGGAGTTGTATGCATGTGTGTGTGTGAATGAGTGAGTGGGCCATACTCCGGTGTTCTGTATCATAATGAGACGAGCTGTCCAGGTAACTCAACCCGCCTAAGCTTGCAGTGCCGTTGCCATGGTGCCCCAAGGGACAGGAGCCTGAGCCAGTCACAGGTGTGTGGAATTCCGACTGCGCATTCCGACGAACGGCCTCATTGTCCACACCAACCAACTCCAACTGAGGGAATACAGATGGTGGAAGAATGATCACATTTGATTTGGCATTGCTCGAGGTTTTGGCTCCTTATGCGTGTCTGTCGGAGTGCTGTGTGATGTGAAATATTGATGGGTGAAGAGGTTCGCTCCCACTCCAAAAACACAGATCTACACCTCAGCACTGTGGGGACCAATGTAGCGCAAAATTAGAGGATGCCAAAAGCCCCTGGCAGCCACAACGACACAGACACACACACCGGTGAGTGGCACTTCATGTTAAGATGATTTTATTTCCCCCTCTCTTTCTTTCTTTCTCTCTCTCTCTCTCTCTCTCTCTCTCTCTCTCTCTCTCTCTCTCTCTCTGTGTCCTCATGGTAAGGTCAGAGCTTTGCTAGAGGGAGCACATGAGTCAGATTGAACTGGGTCAGATCGCACATTGGCCATAACGTGACACGTTTGTGAGTCACACTGTGTCACAAGTACATGAGAGAAATATGACAAACATACTGGGTGCTTTTTTACCCTTAAAGAGAACATTATTGAAATCCATGTTAAAAAGAAGAAAAAAAAACATCTCTTCATGTGATGGATCATTTATTGGAGCGGACACAAGAGAAAGAAATGTTCTCATTGGGTTCTCCTTATAGCTGCTATCAACATAGTGGCTAAATGATTTCTTCTTAGAACAATGCATAGCTGCTATCAGGGTGTTTCTTGGTGTTTTATGGGTGGGTGTAGTTGAGTCGGTAGTCGGTCATATAGGCTTTACATTGCATGTTACTTGTGTACATTATCCAATTGCACGTGGGGGTAGGCTAAACCATATGCATAAGCAGTGTGGGCTGTGTGTTCTCATTACATGTAACTGCTCTCTGAAACCTTAGAACACTGGTGTTTACTGGATGATAAGAGCATTACTTCTACTGAGACCAGTGTAGCGATTCACTGTTGTAATGAAAGGACTAAGTCTGGTGTGGTGCTATTAATGTATAATATATTAGAATGGATCAATCTCTTTCTATCACTCTATCACTGCAAGATAGACTCTCTTCTTGGCTAGAGACAGCAGGTTCTCTTTTTTTTCCACTAAAGGATTCGGACATCTTAATTTGTCATTCACAGTTCATTTTGCCCGCCTATTCTAGAGATTCCACTACAGTTTTGCTCGATCGTTTTGATACCTGTGTCAACTCTGACATCACATTCTCAAAACAGTTAACACCCGTGTCTGAACAAAAGCACTCTGGACAAAATGACACATTTTGCTTGCAAAAGGCTGTTACTCTCTCAAAACACTTAAAACATGCAGCAAAAGCAAATCTTGCCTTCAAACACTACAACTTGTTACCAATTCAAAAACACTCTTTAATCAATCATTACACACTTGACAAAAAAAAATGCAAAATCTAGTTCTCAAAATGAGCATTTTTGCTATGTCTGTTCCATTACTTTCTCATTTTTCTGGTATCAGAAAAAAACTGTGAAAAGAAAAAAATGTACTGAATAAAACAATAATTCATTCATTCCTCCCTAGATGTAACTGTCATTGACATGTAAGACATACAGCAAACACCTAGCAAGACACTGTAAATTTCATTGAACTACAACTTTCATCGAAATAAACTTACAGCAAAACACTTTTTGTACTGTTTCTTCCACCAAATAGGCAATACAGTACTTTGTCTAAATGTACATTAGATCCATACTTGCAAATAGCAACACAGAACAGACATCTCTTATGTAAAATGAATGATTGCTGATTGAAGAATTGTGCAAAGGAGTTTCACACAGGTGAATCAGAGATTCAGACTTATGCAAGGAATCTATACCACACCTCAATCCTGGCGAAACCAAAACTAGTACTTCAGCCCACCCTGTTGAATGTAGCCTATTTGTTTCATCCACCAACTCTGTCAATATTGTCAGCAAATAGCTATGCAAAACATAAATACAGAAAGAAACCAAAATGGGCAACCAAAATAGAATCAACATGTCTTTCAGTGAATTCTTGGAAGGTTCCCCTCGTGTCTCAATCAGCATTGTCAGTGCTATTCTGTGGTGACCACAGAATAACACTGGCCTTCTCATGCCAAGTCAAGTGAAGTCACTTTATTTATATAGCACATCCGAAAACAACAGCAGCTGACCCAGAGTGCTTTACAATAGAAGCAACCTCATGGTTATAATGGTCCTGTATGTTGCACGGCAAAGTCACGGCAATCCCCGAGACTCTGGACCACACGGTTTTCCCAGAAGTGTTTAACCCTTAAAGGTGTAGGTTTTTGAACATTCTAAGTTCCGCAACAATTGAAGGTTCTAAAATTCTATGTTGAATTCAATGAACCCAGATATTCTTTAGAACGTTAATTTCCCAACATTCCCATCACACCGGTGTGACGGTACTCCTTTAAGGGTTAACTTTGTTGCAAGCCAGATGAATAGGCCTCCTGGTCTCTGCCTCTGCCAGATGTGGTCCAGCCCACCCTGCCTGGGGAGCGGGCAGGGACTCAGTCCCTGGAGCCCCCCGTCTACCGGGAGCTGTGGTTCATGGTAGTGATGGCGGGCGTGGCTCTGGTGCTGCTGGCCATCATCCTCGGGCTGCTCCTGCACCGGACGCTTAGCCGCCACCGCCCCCCCATCACCAGAGAGCGCCCCCCGCTGGTCCCTATGCAGCTGGAGAAAAGGGGACCCATGGCAGTTTCCAGCCCAAGCAACTCATACCTGGTGAGGTGGGGGGCGGGGGTGTCTTTTTGGCATTTTTTCTATGAATGTTAGGTAAACTTTTGTAAGTCTTTTTCATTTATTTACCTTTCCAGCTAACTGTACCACTCACCTAGACACTGCAGCTGAGCAGAAACTCTCTTTAGGCCTCCTGAAATAGTACCTACAGTTGTGCTCAAATATTTTCAAAATCATTTTCATTTCCATATTTTTTTTTCATTTTTTATTTCCATAATTCAAATATATTGGAAACATTCCACATTCAATTATAAATCAACATATTATTTATCAAGTCTGCATTATTTTTCACAAGAAGCAAAGAAAAGGAATATCATTCTGTTAAAAAATACCAGTGTTGGCATTTTTCTCTTTGACCTTAAACTGAACTAATATTTAGTTGCAGAACCATTGTTTTTGATAATTGCTGCACATCTGCGTTGCATAGAGTCAACCAACTTCTGGCACCTATGAACAGGTATTTCTGCCCAGAAAGAACAAACTACATTTCACAGTTCCTGTTTTGCTTCAGAAACTGCATTTTTTCAATGGGGTTGAGGTCAGGGGATTGAACTGGCCACTCCATTACCTCAATCCTTTATGTCTGGAACCAAGATTTTGCTCACTAACTTGTGTGTTTGGGGTCGCTGTCTTGTTGAAACACCCATTTCAGGGGCATTTCCTCTTCGGCATATGGCACTTTATTCACTTTTTGTTAAACACACTGCTATTTATTTGAACACAACTGTATTAGTAACATTTGCCAACAACCTCAGTCATCATAGTATTGTGTGTAAATATGTGTTTAAATTACAAATATATTCAAAAAAAGTTATTGTGTGCACATCCTACCTTCTGTCAGGTGCAGGACAAAAAAACTGAAAAAAAAATATATATAATGGGCGCAACAGCTTTAGACTCACATATTTAATGTACAAAGGCAACGTTTCGACCCTGCTGGTCTTCATATTTAATGTACAAAGGCAACGTTTCGACCCTGCTGGTCTTTACTAGGTCTTCTTCAGGCAAAATCAATTTTAGGGTCGAAACGTTGCCTTTGTACATTAAATATGGGAGTCTAAAGCTGTTGCGGACATTATATATTTCTTTCACTAAATTACAAATACAAAGTATTTACATTCTGAATAGACTGCCACTGACAAACAGTGTAACGAGTTTTGTTTTTCAGTTTGACACGGTGGCAGACACTACGAGCAACTCCAACAGTGTGACCCTGAAAGGCTTCACCATACACCGTGAGGTCAGAACCTCTCTTGTGGCTCATCTGTCCCATCAAAGATTGATGTTCTCTGAAAATACAAAACCTACATCTACACAATATAGAAATCAAATAATGTTCTGAGAAGTTCTGAAAATATAAAATCTGCACATGTTCTGAGGAGACTCCTGCCAGCACATATGATCACTGACCTCATTAAACCTTTTCTAAGATCATTAATTGATAAGTGCTCGGCTAGAACAGATAGTTTAACCTCAACATTGGTCGTTGGCAGTTAGTGTTAGAGCTGACATATACTTTGAGATTGGAGCATACCAAGCCTTGACCTGTCTCAATTCCCCTCCAGGATGTGGTGGACAGTAAGGTTCTGGAGGGAGAGGACGGCATCGTCACGGTGTCCACGCTGCACGTTTCAACGCTCGCACATTCCCAGAATTCCTTGCACCGCAGCATCAGTGAGGTCATAGACAAGAACACTGAGGAGGGCAGGAACGAGGAATGGGATCCTCACAGGCAGTGGCACGACAGCGGGATGGTGAGTGCCTCAAATTGATCCCAGACATGGACAGTTCTAACATAATACGGAAGGTCTTTCTAAGCGCTCCAGTGGGTGCTACAATGTGTTCTTGTGTACTTAAAAAAAAAAAAAAAAAAAAAAAAAAAAAAAAATCTATCTTTACAACTATTTGTTCGCTTTTAGTTCATGGAAGATGAAGAGTTTGTCGACACCATCAAAGGCTTCAGCACAGTAAGGAAAGAGCACACCATGTTCACAGACACCAACCTGTAGCCTGCTCCACTGGACTGGGTGGACTATAGATCCCCTGACAGACGCCACTCCTGAAGAACGCAAGTCACTGGTGGACTGGGACCTCACTGGAAGTGGATTGCTAAAGCTGTAGATGACCCTGAGGAACACCACGGCAGAGGATTGAACAGCCACAGCAACAACCACTGAGGAGGCAGTTAATTTGTAACTCACTTTGTACAGCATTACAAGCGTTTGGATTGTAATTATAAAGCCATAGGACATCCCATTACATTATCTAGAGCTAGCAGTCATCTTACCTCTCGGTTAAAGACTCAGTATTTCCTCTAGTAGCATCTGTTAACATAACACTGTTAACATCTAACACCAGTCAGAGCTCTGATCTAACTGCTGAAGGGATTTATTTGTGTGAAACGACATAACACAACATGAGGTTTCCACAAACAAATGTCCAACAGATTTTCTGACAGGGTCTGTTTTAAGTCAGTCTGTGGTTTTATTTTGGCAGAACACTCACTGACATTTCCTGGCTTTTACGAAAGCTTGCACCTGGATCCCTTTAGCGAGTCAGTGGTGCAATTTCTCAGTCTCTAATAAGCACAGTCAGAAAATGACTGATGAGCTGGCCAGACTCTTATTTTATGTCATGCACTATAAATGATAATACCGCCTACGCAGGCAAGCCCTGAGGGAAATTATTTTATAATCTGTGGCAAGAAATAGCATTTGGCTGTCACTTTATCATTTCACAACGAAAAAGTGAAATGAACACCGACCATAAGAAAGGAAAAGCAGGAAAATCAAGCAACCTTGAAGCCTATATGAATGTCACTTTAAGGAATAGAACAGTATGCTTGTCTACTTTCAATTGGTTAACGGGATCATGTGAACAATTAATCCAAGATTAAAATGAAGGCATTTCATACAGTCAAAAGTCTTTATTTAGTTGACATGAGTTCCAGTGCAAACTGGCACAAAACATTTGTACCACTAAAGATGATATGCTTTAAATGGCCTTTACAGAATAAATTAATTGTGACACATTACATTGTAATGAGAAACAAACAATAATCCGTGACAAAGAGAGTGGATAGGAAAGAAGAGGACAGAATGGTACATTAAAAACAAACATGTTTCTATTTACAAAACTGTTATTTCTGTACACAGGCAGCCATAGAAATACAGGAGAAGGAGTAGAAATATAAATCTTTAGTTCTGATGCCTGGGACAGGCCAATAGCTGCTTCTCATTTCACTATTGGATTCCATTTACTCCTATAATTACAGTAAACCTCAGGATAAAAATAGATCTTTCAATGTTCTGCCGTGACTTTCAATTAATTCTTTTAAACTGGCATATTTGACATTTAGTTTGAATAAAACAAAAGAAAATTACAAATAATAATAATAATAATAATAATAATAATAATAAAAACTCACACATTCTGCATTTGTTGATCCATCTGCTTAAGCTCTGATTCAATCTGAGGTCTTGTTTTACTGACTGTGTTTGCTAGAGGGCAAAACATGCTGGAATCTCGTTTGGAACATCAGATTGTAATCCATTCCAAAGGTACCATAATGACATTAAGCATCATAAATCAGACTGTACCGCAGAGTAGACTGAACTTTAAAATACCCATCTGACAAATCCAAAAATAAACTAAAGGGAAGTCGGAATTGTGTGGCGCTGATTTTTATAAAGCCTGTTTTGTTACATGATTGTTCCTAATAGATGTTTGGGGTAAATCTACCATCTGTAGTCCAACTGAGCCCCAAACGCGCATGGTAATAAGAAACTTCATAGCAGAGTCTCTACTGGGCATAGAGATCTGTATGCATGCTTGCACTCAGGACACGGCTCTCCCAATATTGTTATGTGATTATTGACCAAAGTTTCTTTCTAGGGTCAAACTGTCCTTAGAGCAAGTTACAGAGAAAGTGCAAGTTTGTGTCAGGTTTCGAGAGAGAGAGAGAGAGAGAGAGAGAGAGAGAGAGAGAGAGAGAGACAGAGACAGAGACAGAGAGAGAGAGAGAGAGAGAGAGAGAGAGAGAAATGCTTAACTGGCATGTTATTTGAGATTATAGTACTAGGCTCACTATAATCAGAATAAAAAGGGACAGGTAGCAAGGGTGACCAAAAGACACAAGCACTGGACATTACAAGGGACACTAAAATGTCCCCAAATACCTCACTAGGCGAAAATGACTATAGCCTAAAGACTTCACCAACTACATGAACTGAAAAAGACTATGGGAAGGTATGCACGCAGATCGATATCATATTCAAAGCTTACTCAATGTCTACATGTCCAGCATGTCGGGGACTAGCTGTGGAAGATGTTAGGAGAGCTGTAAACCTGAACACATCCTAATCACAGGACGTTAGGCAGCATGGTAACCCCCACATGTGTTCTTCCCCCGGGTCTATGCTGGTACGGCTCTAGCAGCATGCTCTGTGCATGCAAGTTAGTAGGGCTGCTTCATCATAACTGGCTTCAACAAACGGATTTTCTGATGCCACAGGGAATATATTGTTGGGGAGAATAAGGGGTTGGAGTATTGCAATGATAATCATCAATCAGAGGACTGGCACCAATCAAGGGAGCCAAGGGGTGGGAGGAACACTTTAGGCTGGCTGAAACGTCAAGGCAGAGATTAAAACCAGTTGGCACCATGCACCGCTCCAGCCTTAGGGCAGGGGGCGCCGCTGAGCCGCTATTGATGGCACCTGAGCTTTGTGTGCATTACACATACATTAGTGTACCTGGCTAAAGGAAAAAGGTTGATGCTGTATTTCACAGTCATGCAGCTGCTTTAGCAGCATCTCCATTTAGAAAGTAATTACTGTCCCAGTGTCCCAATTAATAATCTCCCATGTTTTTTACATCAGTTAAGAAATCAAGCTAAAAATGATATAGCATACAAGCTTCATATAAAAGGACTAAGATCACAAATTATTGCAGATTTTGTGCTTTATAAGTGGAAGATGTCTTTGCAGGCAAGCACAGATTTTCCCTTTTCTCAAAACCAAGCTTTCACCATCCCACAAAGGCCTGGCTAAAATGCCCGAAGAAGTTCAGCTTTTCAATGTGCTACACAGAGAGACGCCTCAGTCACAACATCAGGACTCTGCTATGCCTTATGATATCCACTTGTTAAAACTACTACCAAAGACGTTTTTGTACCCTGTCAAAGTGCACAGAGTACATTGAAAACCATGCAGTAACCTAACAGACAAATAAGATGCAACCCGACCACAGGAAATATCTCATCTGTAGGCCAAGGACATGTGGTGATCTCGTACCCGTTGGCAGGGTGATAAGTAGAATTTCTCGTACAGGATTGCGAAGTTGTTTGAGTCTGAGGAAATGGCATTGTCATGTGACGGGCCGTGAGCCACGTTGAGCTAAGGTCGCACGACTCATGGAGTAATACTGCGGACTGGCAATGCATACACTAAAATATTACAAACTCACATGCATTTAAAAATAAAAACATTTCACATGATATCAAAATAGTATATTAGGTTGACACATGGAAAATGCTATGGGATAAAAAAAATAAAAAATAAAATGAGGTAAAACATCTAAGAGTTTGAAACCATGGAGCCAGAAGCATGGCCCATGGAAACAGGACATGTGTGGTTCACTGCATCACCTCGTACCAACTGGAAGGTTCCGGCATTCCTGGAGGACTACGAGGGACATAATACTGTGAAAGAGATGGGAAAATAGGTCAGTCAAGCACACTTCAACAACTGGACAAAGCTCCTAGGCCTAGACTCTACTATTACATTAATACACAGGATTAGATGTTATAATAATCCCTTGTGCCAAAATCCAAGGTAAAAACACATTCAGATGCCCTTACTCATACT